>NW_027272666.1:0-68944 GCF_040938485.1 Diadema antillarum
GGTATATCTCGCAAAAAGTTAAAAAGCCCAATTCTCATCTCCACCAATACTGTATCATCCAAACACAGCCTCATGTTATGTATTACACATGAAATATGAAGGCACGATGATGATCTTGTAGGTATGTACAGACATTCATATCTAATTTTTACATGAAAAATGTAACACATTCCAAGGCTACTGATAAAAATGGGGGGAAAAGAGGAATATCAATAGTGATAAGTTACATCATTCTTCTATTTACAATTCATAAATAGGACTGTCATTTGAATACAAGAAGTGATAAAAATGCAGATTGCACAAATAGGAAATACTCACAAACACTCACTAACCCGCCTATTGTATCAAGATGTAAACATGTTCTATCATATGTACACGCACGGTACAATGGATGAATACACATGATTTCAAATCTATACAAAAGTACATATGAACACTCGCAGGGGAGGAACTAAACAGATGGGGAACAAATGCCCTATGTATCAAAATTCAACAAAAGTTTACACATCTATGACAATTTCATTCATATGTTACATAACACACAAAGGCTGAAAATCTGTCATGACATTCAAGATGTCTGTTATTACACCATTAAATGGATTTACAATCCTTCAATAAACCACTGAACAGAATTTCCATGACCACATTACATCTCAAAATATTTCCACATCTGAAGAACTCCTTTATACAATTTCTTTTAAACAACATCAAATATCTAATACTAGTAATCAATTAAAATCCATTAACATTTGATGGATTGTTGATTCTCTGAGTGAGAAAAGCATATTCTTCCCAAAATTCATTCCCTCTTCAAAATAATGAAAATGTTAGTCTACTGTCCTCATAACTTTCCATCCTGCTAGAGTAAAGAGGCCATTAGTACTTTTATTGAAAAGTACTATTGAAATATTAATTCAATCACATTTAACTATGGTCATAGGAAAGCAGAAAACACAAATATTTCAAGACATATACAGCTGCAGAAAAGACAAAAAAAAAGATACTTTTGAATATATTTGAATATATCAGTACCAAAAGTAGAGAAAACTTCTGAGAAAGAAACAAAATATACATACAATACCATGGTTTGAAAGCTAAACAGCCAATTACATACAATTCATTCTACAATATTTCTTTTTGCTGACCATTCTGCTTCTTTTCTGTCCACACAAGAAAAATATAGTACTATAAAAATACAAACCTATTTTTGATGACTTCATTTTCCATTTTTTCCCTCTTACTTCTCTCACTACACATGTCTGTCCAGAATAAGCATGATACTTACAAGAAGTTTCCTCTTCACACTTCAATGTGACCAAATTTATCATAATTTTCTTAGTCATACATACTTTCCATATAAAAATAATGCTACACTGCTAAGACAGCACAGCATAGTACATCTATGATGTATCAATAACTTCAAGTGTACTTTAGACATTGCATTCACAGTGACTTGCCTTATTTTTCAAAATTTTTGTACAAATTACTTTGGCAAAATAAGATATTTACATCTCAATAAATAGACTCTAAATGGGAATTACTGCCCCGATGTTTGGATGGTACAAATATGAGTCAAGGGTATAATAATTTTTCAAGGTGACATATAGTTTGATTAATGCACATTCTAATGGACTATATCATCAAAAATACATAATTAATAGTACTTCTGTTATTTTTTGGAGTCAACTTTGATCATCTTGTTTTGATAGGTATATTCACATCAAACAAGTTGTGGCAGCCCTTTTATATGCAAGGCACTGTTATCTACACTGTCTAGCCCTTGATTAATTGGGACATAAAGCTGTTGGTCCCAACATTGTTGGCTTTACATTCATTCAGTAGCTTTCCTAGGGGCTGGGAAAAATCAATCTTAATTCAAAGCCAAAATCTACTAACAGAGTTTTGGTATTGTGATAATTCAGAAGTATTAGCATTAGTACAAGTACCCCCTCTACTGTCCACTTTCATGCACACCTGATGGCCTAATATTTTATGCAGCCAAGTGGATTAGTACACGATACGTGACCTAATTACGAAAATATGACATAAAATCAGACTTGTTAGGAATAAGTCCCTTCACCACATTTCTACATTGTAACAATTCATTAAAACAAAAGTGGTATGGAGTATCCTATGAGAACCACATCTGCTACTGCATCTTATGATCAGCTCCACAGTTTATTAATCATTCTTCAACAGAACTAACATGATTGCAGTGCAATCAAGTACCAAAGAAAACTAGGACATGTTTCATACATACTCTCATACCATGGCTTGAATAAAAATACCACAGTCAAGGACACTGGCTACAAAAGTAGATGTTATTCTTCTTGAGCAATTGAATGTGTATTTCGAAAAGTAATTTGAGAAAGTGCATAGCTCGTCCAAGCACCAGTGCCATTATAGTGTATAAAGTCTCAATATATCAATTGTTCTGATTTGTGACCTTCAAAAAACTCACCAAGGATAAAAAAAATGTATCGGGTAAAAGATTTTTCCTTAGACTATCTTATAAATGAAGAGCAGAGGTAGATAAGTACGCTTCCAAAAAGTCCAATATCTATGCACTTAATTTCAATATACATTCACAGGTAGAAAAAGAATGTAAACATTGAAGTTACATGTAGAGTCAACTTGCCTAAGCCGACCTCGCACTAGTCGAAAATCATAAAGTTGAAGATAAGTTCGTCCCAAATGTAAATAAATATGTGTTATTAAATTCATCTGTGTAAGTAGAAATTCACATAAGCCGAAGGATTGTCTCCAGTTCAAGATGGACTGATGCAAGGTTGACTGTATATCCTTACATTACATACTTTCCCCTTGGCAGTGTTCAAATTAAAGTTACACTACAGCTGAAATAATTTTGAAATAAGAAGAGTGCAGGTGTAAAAAATCTTGTAAAAAATTGTATCAAAATTACAGCACCTCATCAGTAATCAGATATGAAGAATACACAAAAAGATACCCTGTAAAATTCTACCAAGCTTCTCCCTGTATATATTTAGTCCTAAAGTACTTCTGTAATTACACTGCATTCTACAAATTGGCAGATAAAAAGTAAGGCGAATCATATTTGACATGTATGTGTAATATGACGATTGAAAACTTTGTGGACCACAGGAATGATTCTTAAAAATGTGTTATTCTGGTAGTGCCTATATCTTTTCTCCTGATTGCAAATGCATTTTTATCAATTCAAAGTTACTGCTTGTGTCTACTTTAATGAACAGAACTCGTTAATGTCTATTCACCATCACAGCATTAAGTTCCTGAACTCAATTTTCTGATCGTACATTGACTGTATTAAAGTCATCTGCTTTCTTCTTCTGGTAATGGCCTCCTACTAGTGTTAAAACAAAGTCTGCAACGAGCAGATTTATGTGGTTACCAGGAAGTTTTTTTACGGCACAAAGCCCCGCACATAACAGCCTAACAGCCTCCATAATTGACATCACAACCTTCACTTATTGTGGAAATCAGACAGCATTATTGATCAAAGGAGCTTTTATTCAAGATCCCCCTCCCCCCACCCCCAGCAAAGGATAGATAGTAATAATGTCTGAGCAATGACATGGTGTTTGCTATAATTGTAACCATAACAAAATAAGGTTGCTGTTGTTGTTTAAAGCGATATTTGATAAGTACTTTTGCAAACAATTGAATTTGCATGGTCCACCTTATAGCCAAGCACCCCCTCATTTCTGTACCAATTTTGACATCTTTAATAGCATTGACTTCTTTGACAACAAAATATCTTCTTATGAGCTGTACCAAACACACCATCAAGTGTCCATTAAATGGCAGTAAAGGAAACTATACACCTTTGAAGTACTCTCTGTTACAAATAAATCAGGATGTACATTACGATCATTAATGAATTGCACAGGTAGAACAGGTTAACAAAGGTCTTGAAAACAACGACAGACCAGCTAAAAAGGTCCCGCAAATGTGTGGTTTACAGGAAGTGGGTATGCAACCGGTAGCTCCTGAGACGTGTCGTTAAAGCTGTTCTCTGGAGGGTAACTAGGGTGGAAGCCGTAGTTAGGGGGATAAGCCAGGCCTGGGTTTGCCACAGAGTATATCTGACTGCCCTGTAGAGGGGGTAAGTCGGGGTCAGCAGGTCGCGGCGACTTCACCTTCTTCTTTTTCTTCTTTTTCTTTGTGGGCTCCGGAGGTAAGAGCGGAGGAAGGTCATTGGCTAGGAAGGTGTCTCCATTTTCACCATAACTCAATCTGAAAGAGACAAATGTACAACAACACTTTATCAACAGTGTGCCCTTAAAAAACAAGAAGAAAAATCAACAAAATGGCATGCTAAGATGATATGTACATGTGAAATCATGCCACGAACCACCAAATGATACAATGCTGATTCTAAATGTAGATACTCATGACATAATTAAGTGAGTGGTGAATCCCTGAATGGTAGACACATGAGCACATGAGAATGGAATCAAATTAAACACAACAATCTACATGTGCACTGGTTGGGTTTTGTGTGAGCGAGAGAGAGAGTGAGTCTGATTAAGGTGGGCCAAATGTGATAAAGAGGCTCAGACTATTAAAGGACAAACATTTCTCCCTCACTGCGGCTGGTGCTGCTGCTCCCAACAACAGACTTAAAGGGGAAGTCCGGACGATTATCAGCCGTTTCGTGTGTAAAGAACAATATTTCATGAACCTATTACCCTTTTCCCGACGAGAAAAGACCATCAGATACATTTACTATGATTTTTTTTTAAAATAAGGTAATTCTTCATGTTCGAATCCGTCGCGAGCTGCCCTTCGTACTATCTGTCCCAGGATGCATTGCGCGTGACGTATCGGGCGCAGTTTCCTCAGCTGAGAGCACCGCGAGCGAAGCCCAGCTACGCATCGATCTCCCATTGCACTGCTGACTGCGGGCGGTATCTGCATGCCTGCATAGGTGTGCCTTGTCGGCGCTACTGCAGGAGACCGTACACCGATTTAGGAGTGCTGTTGCCAAACGCTGTATTCCTTTATTCAAATAATCTTCGTTATATATCTATATAAAATCTTCAAAGATTAATGTAAAATAGTTGCAATGCTATAACATTTTCGTTTAAATTGAAATATGTATGTATTATAATACTGCCGTACTTATTAGTGTCCACCCCATCACTTACAATGCATTAGCTGTTGTCGGGCTGTGCAGGCATACATTTACGTCTGCTGCTGCCAAGTGCTATCACAATCGGCGATCGTTTTTTCGACTTCTGAGTGTGAACAATCTGAAATCAGTCTGTCAATGTCAGAATTATTGCCTCTTTTGTTGTCCGAGACTGTTGAAAAGTGTGTCTGACGGTGATAAAATACGACAGTATACATGTAACTTGAACCGAGGAAGAAACGCCAGCGCTAGCTTGGTACCGCCGCCGCGCCGCGCCGCGCCGGTAACTACGACCAGCAGCCCAATACACACAGCGTAATCGGGCTGCGTGTTGTAGCATTCAGGATCATGTAAAGGTAGTATCGTGGATAGATATCAATTTAAAATCGAAATATTTCTTCAATTTGAAGACTTACTAGTAAAGTTGAAGTATTGACAACACCCTAACACTTGACACATCGGCATTTTTTTAATGAAGCAATAGATCATGCCGCGTGCATCCGCTGTGTGGTCAGAGACTGTTGAGCGGTACGCTACTACCCCTTGCTTGGCCCGTATCACCGTTGCTCAAGCAGGGCTCCCCCGAGCCAGCTGACGCTCCAAGCAAAAAGCAATGTGAGGATGAAACGTCACGCTGTCACGTGATCTTTCTCGCCGGCGTACAGAAATCGAACGGTTACGATTCAAAATTAGTGATGCTAAAAAATCGATTGTGGCGAGTTGGGAGGGTCTTTTTCAATGAAACTTAGTCATTATGGTCCTTTATTTATGTAGATTTTGGTTAATTTTTTTCAAAATCGTCCGGACTTCTCCTTTAACTTCAAAAGTCTTTTATTCCAGGTTTGAATTTCAGGATTTGAACGAGTTGCTTTATATGTCCGCTAAATATGAATGCCTGCAGGCAAGCAACCATAGGACCAACAGACTATTTTTCCCTCTGAAGGACTAGGCGCAGGGCATACAGTGCCCTGCCTAAAGGACCAGACCATTGCAGCCAGGAGACTTGAACCAGGAAACTTGGAAAAGAAAGTCTGCCATCTTTATCCACTATTACAGCCCCTCCGGAGGTTGAAATCCATTTCCAATGATTATTTACTGACTCTTTCACTCCTTAAAGGCATAAGTTACCATTTGCAGATGAAACAAACACCCAGCATTAGTGCTTTAAAATAAGTATAGTTCTAAAATGTGAGTTAGGAATAGAAACAACCAATGTAAAACTTTGATTCGGTGAAATCGATGTTAAGTACTGTTAAATATACAATATGTGAGCAATAGTTACAATAAAAATGTTTCCAGACTAAACCGTCTACAGTCACACTTTATTGAGAAAAAAAAAAAATCTCCGTATATTTTAGGCTTTATCGCTAAAATTTCATGATAGGATGTTTTGTGGTACAACAGACCTACATTGTATACATGTGCATTAAATGGCGTATCTTCAAGAAATTTAAATCACTGTTCCCAAAGGTAAACAAGACCTTTAAGCAATTTTACTCGGGGGAAAATCTGTAAGCTAGGCTCACTGTGAATACCACACTTGCAGTGTGGTTAACATCTCAACCAGCTCACTGGTGCAAGTTACACACTCAGACAGTTGTATCCGAAGACTACACAACATGCAGCACCAGCCAATGCAGCTGCTGTACCACATACTGCAACAAACACATAATTGACGAGGACTTCTGGGGCCAGTTTCACAAAACCTGTTATCAGTAACAACTGCCACATTTCTGTGACAAATTTGCTCTCAGCCAATCAGATGCAAGGATTTCAGTAGCCTATAACAGCTATCATAACTTGTTATTGATAACAAGTTTTATGAAACGGGGCCCTGTTCAAGGTATTGTACCTCCAAATACCACAAGATATACAGCAGTCCCTACCATGTCTGTCAATAAACAAATACAGAACTGTACGAACAAATAATTAGACCACTTCTACAGGGATGCCAACTTCTGCTCCCCTCCCCCTTCCGTAGAAAAACAATGCCAACAACAAAAATCTACACAATGAAAAAAAATATACATATCATAAAAGCAATATTACACTTTCCATAATCCATGGATTAAATCTTAACTACCAAGTAAACTCCTGTTATAAGTTTTCTGCATCTGATAGTTGATCTGTCAACATTTCACTGTTCTGTGTCATCTTCACTCCACCTTGTACCAGTATCTAGGAATTCATCATCTCTAAAGGAGGAACTGGTGCAATTCTCACCCCTGTCTTTTTTCTTCTTCTTCATCTTTGAATATTCACAGTGACTGCTGACATCACATCCATGTAAAATATCAAAACAAAATACCAAAACACCTGTCATATCAATAACAACTGTGTATGAGAGAGATGAGGATAGTACTTTGACCTCAGTACGCAGGATTGAATAGACACAAAATGGCCCACCTTAACCAACCAACGCTCTCCTTGTACACTACTCTAAATTTCTGACTCATCTGAAATACAACAGGTGAACAGGTGACACATGATAAACAGACTTTTGATTTTTATGATCATTTGTATATAGGGGTGAACATAAAATATCCATCACTATATGATACCTTACTGGCTGATACACAAAAGTCATGCAAACATGATCACATTACAATGAACACCAATGCCTCCGTACAGCATTCAACAGACATTTTGGCTCCATTTTACATAAAAATAGCTATGATGGCAACTCTTGCTGCAATATAGAGCAAGTGTCATGGTCGTGAGAAGAACCCTACTTCCTGACTGGCTGCTGCTACAAGAAATTGCCATAATATTCCAGCAAGAATTGCTATCAGAACCATCTTTAATGAAATGAGACCCTGATGAATTACATTGGATGGGCATAAATACTGTATATCACATGTCCTGTCCTCCGGGCTATCTACACTGTATATATAATTCTTTTAATCCCATCAGCAACATGTTAATGCCTACTGGAGACAGCACTTTCAGATGTCAGTCCCAAAAGGGTTAATCTGAGTCTACATGTCACTTTCAGTCATAGCCTTTACAGATCTTGCTTTGCAAAAATGTGCCATTTCAAAATTTCTACACACCCACATACAAAGTTAAATACTTGAATGATGGAGTAGCAAAATTTATTTTACAAGGAAATGCACAAAAGCACAAAGCATGAAATGGCAAAAAATTGCTTTGGGAAAGAAAACAAAATATTTTGTAATTACATCATCTGTCAAATCTGTCAAAAGCCTTTTGAAAATGAAGCTGAGTAAAATGCTCTGAAATGAGGTAAGACTAAAACTGCTGACAAAAATGATAATTTTGCTTTTTCTTTTTTTTCTTTTCTTTTTTAAAGAGCAGCTTATTAGCTCAGAAAAGAAAGAAAGAAAAAAATTCCTCATGGTTATATGAAGAAGAAAAAAAAAAGGAATCTGACGATTTAAAGTGGATGCATATTATGGCTGAAGAGAAGTTAAAAAGTTGGCCTGGAAGAGGGAGTGAATATCTTATCATGATCCAAGAAATCAGGTGTCATTCTCATCAATGGTTTTCAAAAGATTGAAGATATACAAAGGAAGGATGAATAATAAGAACGAAACATCTACATGAGACAATACTGTATGAAGAACAATGTCTATTGATATGCGTGTGTATCTACAGTGACAATCAGTAATGGGAGGAAATAGCTCCTTGTTGCAAGTCTTTGGTTTTGTTTTTATATTTTTTCAGGGGTTGAATACAACAGACAGGCATATTCCACTGCTTCATTGATATCTTGAAACTTTTTTACCTGTGTGCTCTATAAATACACTGACAAAATGGTTATCTACTCCTGAAGTGGCCACTATACATCATAGTTTGTTTAGTCAGCACTTCGGGTTATTTTTCTTTTCTCTCTGTCTCTCTCTTGCTCAATCCATCTATTTTGCATATCTAGTTTCATTCCCATGGTTATTATTGATCTCACTTTCTATTTTTGATAAAGTAAAAATGTTGTTAGAAGGTCTACTGTTTTGACAGGGCTTACAAGGCTTATCTCGATGCAACACGTTTCATAGTTGTATCTCCCTCTCATTAGGTTTTGAGCTGTGACTCTGGTTTGGCTCTTTTATCAAATCCTTGACTTGCTCAAAACAACATTAAAGGACAAGTTCACCTTCATATACATGTGGGTTGAGTGAATGTAGCAATATTACTAGAACACATCGGTGAGAGTTTGAGGAAAATCGGACAATTCGTTCAAAAGTTATGAGTTTCTGCTCAGTCACGGCTGGATGAAAAGACTACTATAGCTTGTGATGTCACATGAGTACAACGATATAAAGAAAGAATAAAGAAAATTCAACCTATTTCCATTTTTCTCACATAATGTAAGAACACTCGACTTCTCTCTTTTAGAAGGCTGGGGGAATAATATTACCCTGAACATATGTCAGTAGCAAGTCGAAGAAATGTGCACGTTATTCAAAAAGTGAAGTTTTGTGAAATTCTCTTTTTATTTTCCTTATATCGTTGTACGCATGTGACATCATACACTGTAGTAGTCTTCTCATCCAGCAGCGACTGTGCAGACACTTTAAAAATTCATAACTTTTGAACGGATTGTCCGATTTTCCTCAAACTTTCACTGATGTGTTCTACTAGTATTGCTGCATTCTCTCAATCCTTATGTATATGAAGGTGGACTCGTCTTTTAAGCTGGTCAGACTGGATTCAGACATCCCATTGTTTGTTGTGGAAAGTTGAGAGAATGATAAGATAAAAACATTTTTCTGATTTGAATCCCAGTGATTCTCTCAGGGCAAAAAGCTGCACTAAAATTGATACAGGTCTTTGGAATTAACCCGCTGAGGATGAGTCTCGAGTATACTCAGCCAGGTGTCTATGGGAAATGTGTGTTGCAGCAAACTCAGTCTGTCCTCAACGGGTTAAGAGGAGAAAAAGCTTCAAAGGTAAGTGTTATTTTGTGGAGAAAAGAGAGAGTTAGGCTTGTTTGGAGACTATTTCCTCCCATTTATCTCTACTGGTTAAAACAAAACAATTAAAAGTGCATTAGTACTCTCCCACCAACCAACACAGATGTTAGTTGAAGTCTTCGTCTGATGATAGAGAGGCAGAAAAATTTTGCAGTTGAGTGGTGCTAGAGGGAAGCAGATGCCCATAGAGAAAGTAAAAGGAAAACAAATTAAAAAGGTAAGAACATGAGGAGAATTTTGACTAGAAATAAGGGTGAATAACATTGCCGTAAACAACACAGTATATAAACTGACGAGACTAAAAGAAAAACATATATTTGCGAAACAAATTAAAGCAAGATATCTCTTTTTGCAAATAGTGCAGATTAGGAAAATTTAGAAAGGAATTCAGCATCTGAATGACTTTGACAGCAATACAGTATGGTCAACCATTTCTTTTTGTTTGTTTTTGGCCAATATTAGTCACATGTGATAAACTTTTTGTCAATTTCTAGAGCACGAAATACTTGGCAGACATATGACTTCTATGGCTGCTGAAATAAGATTACAAATTTGTATATGTAAATGGAAATCCGCTGAAAAAAGAGAGCATGAATGAAGTGGAGTGGCATTCACACTGCATGGAATCGATGCCGAACTTATTTATTTATTTTTTTATTTTTTTTTTTTGGGGGGGGGTGGCTAAGGATCAATGGTATACAGCCCTGGACCCTCCCTGTTTTGATGGGAAGAATCTCCAGAGGGAGCTCTTGGAACTTAGTTATGGGTTTTGTTGAGATTTGTTCACTACCCCCCCCCCCCCCCCAAAAAAAAAAAGTACATGTAGTAGTACTGAAGTAGCAATAGTAGTTGTTATAGTTGTTGTTTAAAGAGCAAAAATTATGTGTGTGAATCACCCAGCTCAGTCTATTCCTCCTCCCCTCCCCCTCCCCCCATTCCATAGCCTCTGCACTGTAGGTAATATCATCCATTTTCTAAAGCAAGTTAGCAGGGAGTACAATTTGTGAGAGTTACTGATTGCATTGAACATTCAGGTGACTCCCATTATAACGAAGTCTGTGGGGTCACAAGTTTTCTTCCATTATAAAGCTTCTTTGTTATGTCAGAACAGTAAAGTATGTAAAAATATAAAAATTATAAATCGGGGACTTGAATATCTACTTTGTTGTAATGCAGATTTTGTCATAATCATGTTCTTTGTAACAAGAGTGCACTGTACTTTTTCATTAGATGTAGATGATAAGATGAACAATACGAATTTAGGGCATGACATCCCCTGCAATGTAAGTCAAAAGGCTGACAAGAGTGCTCGTCTCTTACAGACTTCCACAAAATGGTGCCAAAAGAAATAAACTAATCAGACTCAAGAGGACTTTACAAATTGGTTCATCAAAAGTTATTACAACAAAGTGCACTTTAGAAGCGTGCTGGAGTTCAAACCAAAAATAGTCAGAAAAAAAAAGGATGTCAAAGTTAACGGAAGATATTTACCCATTAGTGTTCCTGTTAATTCAATCAAATTCTAGGCACTGATAAATGTGACCGTGCACCTCAAAACGAACATAAAGTCGCACACACTGATTTTGCCTGAGGACTGAAAATAAGTGAAATAGGTCAACCTAGCCGAACTTGACTTTTTCATACATTCTGAAAGAGCGGGTCTTCTTTTACATTATGCTAAAATTTTGTATCATAAAACGGGCAGGAAAGTGTGTTTTTTAGCAGTTTATCTCGAACATTTTTGGTAGAAGAGTGTGATTAGGTGTGTCTTTAGAATCCCTTTTTCATTTTTGAACTAGAAATGTCGCTATGGCGACTGGTATGCCTCCGCCATAATGCATGATTCTCCTAATAGGTCTAGATAGTACATGTGGACAATGTGTGAGTACATTTTCTCAAAATTGGCAAAATAATAAAATGACAAGTATGTCATGAATGTGTTGAATGTTCACCTTCCTTGACCTACGTTTAATTGGATGAATAGGAGAGCATGTATTTGGGATTTAAGGACTTTAACTTGACTTCGACCCATTCATACGTTAAATGCATTGAGTAATTTTCAACAAAGTGCAATTTCTGTATTGAATAGTAAATTGTTGCCATTTTCATCTGGCCTTTGACCCTAAAATTCATAAGATAATCACTGTCAGGCAGAACATGCATAAATATGTAGTATGTTTCAAGATAACTTGAGCCACTTCCGAGATATGGAGGAAAAATTTAGTTCAGCACTTTCACTAGATCTTTGACCTTTTGACCTTTCAGGCAAAAACAAAAGAAAAAAACTTTCAGAGAATCTCTATTAGGTTATACATGCATACACCAAGTGTAAAAAAATTCCTGCTGGCATTGCGTAAACATGAGGGAAATAGTAAAATTTTGAAGTATTGCCCTTGACCTTTGACCCCATGAACCCTAAATTCTCTAGATAATCACTGCCAGTCAGTACATACTATGTTCCATGAAGATACCTTGAACAATTTCCAAGGTACAGAGAAAAAGGTGAAGTTTTAATATTTTTACTTGACCTTTTGACCTTTGACCTTTGACCTCATGACCCAAACTTTCACCAGAAAATCTTAATCGGGTAATACATGTATACACTAAGTTACAAGAAAATATCTTCAGGCATTGCATAGATATGGTGGAAATAGTGAAATTTTATGTATTTGACCTTGACCTTTTGACCTTTAACCTTTGACCTCGTGACCCAAACTTTCACCAGAGAATCTTAATCGGGTAATACATGTATACACTAAGTTTCAAGACAATATCTTCAGGCATTGCATAGATATGGTGGAAATAGTGAAATTTTATGTATTTGACCTTGACCTTTTGACCTTTGACCTTGAGCACATGCACCCAAAAGTTGATAGGCACAAGTTCACCCCCTAATACACATACATGCCAAGTTTCATTAAGATACCTCAAAAGGTTTTGATAGTTACCCTGTCCACAAAAATCATTACAGACGGACGGAAGGACGGACGGACGGACGGAAGGACGGACGGACGGACAACCCGAAAACATAATGCCTCCGGCACCACTTCGTGGCGGAGGCATAAAAACCTTGTCCACACTCTTCACTTTCAACTCTAGTAACTTTTGAAAGGATAGTGCTACTGCTTTGGAAGTTGGCATTAATTATGGACAGAATGTGTTAATGAGGCATGCTTAATTTCAATTTAATCTGATAATCCTTTCATTGTTGTTACTCTGGTGGTTTACTTCCTGTTTTTTTGTCCCATTCATCGCACAGCCAGCACGGTTTGGTAAAGATTAAGCGTGTGAATAGACACTGTACTTCAGAGCCTCTTTTCTCAGTTCACACTTTTCCTGAGTTTGTGCTTTCTTTCCAATATTTAGATAGGTTAGGAGAGTCCATTTGATATGAGTTATACATCATTTTAAAGCTTAAAGTCTGCTCTTTCAGAATGGGTCTTAACTAAAAATTCATGTCTGGCGACTTTTTGTTTGTTTTGAGGTGCAGAGTCACAAATAATGAGTATTACAACAGCCAACAACTTTGTTCCCTACTTTCAAAAACTGTACTCTGGAAAGATCTGTCAATGTGATTTACTGTCATTAATGGTGGGTCATTGAATATTTTACTTCCTTTATCTTTCAGGTCAACAAAAGAGTTCATGAAAGCAAAATATTTGTGTGTCTGAATAATCATGACATGTGCCCCATCAGATCACTATTACTCATAGCCCAATTTCTCCACTACAGATGAGAAATTTTCAAATCATAATTTGTTGTGTCAGCATTAATGAGAGAAAAAAAAATTGTACTAAAAGACATTGAATACTTCTAAAGAAATGCATATTATGAGATTATGCAAGGAAAAGTAAGATGTGCAGAAAAGAATAGCATGCTGTAAAGGCCTACAGATGATGTCAAATGTGCATGCTTGCAAGTTTTAAAGCCAGCATGTTTCTGAAGCTACAACTGATGAGAGAGAAAGTGAGCTTTGAGGTTAAAAGTGATTGAGAGTGTGATATTTGGATATGTTTAAAGTTACTTTCTCATCATGACTTAGAATGCACTTCTCATGACACTTATCAAGTTTGAGTGGCCTCTGCCGATATAGTCTTTTCACCAAACCCAATAATGTGATTGTAATTCCCTAAAGGCAAGATGCAGAAATATTAAGAAACAAAGACAGTAATGAAAAAACCAATGTTGTTCCCAAGTGAAATGGATTACTGCCTTACACTACAAATACTATCGCAATATTTAGATTATATTAAGTTTTGGAGTAATGGAATTCCTACAGATGTTTAGGTTACTCTATTTTGAGATAGACAGTTGGTTATCAAATTTATACACTCACCACATACACAAACACAAATATTCCCTAAATGTTTCGCCAACTGAAACTTTGTGTTCGGTTGTGTGTGTTGTGAGAAGTATCAAATATCCCAAAGCTACTTTGTAACATGAAAATTATGGAAACTGCGATAAAACAAATGCAGAAAGGCAAAAAAAAAAAAAATGTAACCACTTCATGCATTCTTAAGTTTCCTCTCTGAAGTGAAGTACACTTGTATCTTAACTGCACTTGATTAATGACATGACCTAGTAGCAGATTCAGTAGAAATGGGTAGCAAGTCAACTGAATCTTGAAGGTAAACATTTGCTACTGGATCCGCAAGATACATGTTTTTCAACATAGAGAGTGAAAATTACTGTATGTAGTGTGCTTTTAGAAACAGAGAAAAGACAGAAGCGTACGTTGGGTATGTATAAAGAACTGGTTACTATTTGCTCAACATTTACTGCTCTGAAATTGGCTTATCAAACATACCGCATATGCAACTACAGATCGGTTTTGCACTTATAAAGTCTTCATATTGATGAAATTCTTGCATCGAGTTGTTTTGATTGCAGCTGAGTGAAAAATTGCCCTACACCAACATAAATAAGCACTGAATTGATTAGTAATTGACAAAATGCCCAACATCGATGTGAATACGCACTGAATTGATCATTATTTTCACTAATCAATTTAGTGCTCATGTACACCAATGTACATGTATGACAATTTGCCGATCAGTAGCAATAAAAACAACTTGATGCAAGAATTTCATCAATTTGAATAACTATGCAGTTCCAGCACTGGCTGTAGGGTGGAAGCTCGGTGGTCTAGTGGATAAGACCCCGGTCCAGTAATCAGGAGGTCGTAGGTTCAAATCCTGTTTGAATATGTATGCCCATGATTTTTTTTTTGTCACGGCTACCACTAAAAACACTGATACATTCAGTGCTTCTTTACGTTGATGAAGGGCAATTTGTTTTGTTAATCAGTTGCAGTAAAATTCAAATTGTCTCCCTGTTTCTAAGTTTGCAGGGGTCATTCGAGTAGGATGCTCATTCAATTTATACAAGGTTTAGTGTTTTAAAGATTAATCTCATTTCTGTTAGCCACTTTCCAGTCTGTTTCAAAATCAGAGCAACAAAGTTTGAAAAGCCAGGATTAGGAAAACATGCACCAAATACAAACAGAGAAGAATGGATGAAAGTTGACAAAGTTCCTCAAAATGCCACAACATAAACAGAACAGAACATTGACAACAGAACAAGAGACTTCTAGCAGAGTACAAGGCATAGATTTCTTCATGACTACTTGGCATCATGGAAGAATTCAAAACAATTATAGCATTCTAAGACTAGCAGTAAGCTGAATTGATGGAATATAAATGTATACTGACAATGAGCTAAAAATGTCACAAAAAGGCATAGGGCATGCCAGAATAACAGAGACTGATACAATATATGCCACCACATGGACTGTTTTCCAACCACCAAACTGAGCGAAAATGAATGACAAAAGCAAAAGATGCAAATGAGAGCAAATTTTGTAATATTTCCAGAGGTGGCGTGCATACTCAGTCTTGTTTGCCGTGGTATCGTTCTCTTTCTGAAACGTGTCCTCAATGTTGCTCGCGACAGCGGACGGCTCGTAGCCGCTCAGACTGTCTTCCTGCGAGAGGTCGTCAGTGGCAAATCCCTGGAGGTGACCATTAAAGAAATTGAGGCTGCGGAAACCCGCCTCATCGGGGACCAATCTGGTCATGAGCTCCTTACTTTTCATCGGCGGCAGATTTTCGGCATCCTCCAGGATCTTGGCAACTTGGAATTTCTCCTGTAAGCATGACAAAGAAAGAATAAATAGAGAATGCAGTGGATGTAAAGATTTGTCTATGCATGCAAACTGTAAACAAATTTCCTAAGTGGACAATAAGACAGAATTGAATTGAATTAAATTAAATATACAAAATATGCATTGGTTCTATGAATTGCCTCAATTGAATTTCAAAGTCAGTCCAGCAAATTATGAATTTACCTTTGTATGGGATGTTGACAAACAAACACATAAAACCACAATGATTGACAATAACCCAACCACAAAAAAAGTTTCCTTTTTTTTTTCTTCTTTTTACATTAGTAATTTCGAAAACCTGGATATGAAGTCTGGTTTCCATTAAAAAAATGGATAAATAAAGGAAAATGCAAAGTAATCTTAGAATACTCAAATCACCAATACAAAGTACATTAAAGTTTTGCAAAGCAATATTTTGAAAGTAGGATCGTTTGGTCTGTGTTTACAATCTCAAGCTCTCTCTTGTCTCTCTTCCTTCATAAGAACATGTCACATTTGTCTTACCCTCCTCATGGCGAGACGAATGTCAGACGGCACATCAGGGATCAGGTACATGATGAAGAATTTCACCGCGAATACAATGTGCTGGTGAAGAGAATATTGACAAAATATCAGAGATGATGGCAAGATTATGTGAAGAATGCATTACTTTGATTTCTTTTCATTTTTCCTGATCACTTTTTAATGCCATGTCTCCATGAGTCCAATGATTCACATTTTTCCTTCTGATTGAAAGAGACTCTTACAGTGCTATGACCTTAATACAAAAGAATTTGCATTTCCCATTCTTCTTTTCATGATCTTTATTACCTCCACCAAGGAAGGAAGAGGTGAAGTGATCATTTCGTTCATGATCCAGGAATTTTCATGGATTTTTGAAGGATTTTTCATTTTTACCCACGCCGATGAAAATCGGCAGGGGGTTATGTAAAGGGTTCCGTATGTTTGTTTGTTTGTTTGTTTGTTTGTTTGTTTTTTTGTTTGTTTTTTTGTTTGTTTGTTTGTTTGTTTGTTTGTTTGTTTGTTTGTATGTTTGTTTGTTTGTTTGTTTGTTTGTTTGTTTGTTTGTTTGTGTACAAGATAACAAGAGAACGGGTAAACGGATTTGCACGAAATGTTCAGGGAATGTTTGGATATTGACAGGAAAGAATCGATTAGATTTTGGTGATAATCGGTTGACCCTTGCAAATTCTGTGTGACCTTGAAGTTTTGACCCCATGGTATATTGACCATTCCGAAAATTTCCTGTTTCTCACTTTGCGATTTTCCGCTACCATACGAAGACATAAACTCCCCAACGATCCGACTTCGCTGCTCAAATGTTCGTAAGAATTCCGAAATTTACGTTTAGGCCTATTTGAGGGACTATGTCCTTCTAGATTTATGAAAGTTCGTTCTCCGTCATCACAAACTGGCCCGTATTTTGATGATTTTTCAAATTAACATTGATTGTTTTTTTCGTTGGAGGAGCATTTTGCTCGGTCGCAGTCACACTGCACGATATGCGCGCTCAATGTCAATGCGTGTGCAAGGCCGCTGAAAATGCATCGCGCTCTACACTGTTGGTGCAAAATTGCACCGGGGACGTTGCGGCGCTCGTTGGTGGCCGAATACTGGTGCAGTAGACATTTGCATTCAACCCTTGCATTGAATAATTCCCGTAGACACTAATCATAGGGGTAATTGCCTAGGGGGTACGTAAATTTTGTTTTTCTTTTTTGCTTTTGTGGATACCATCAAAGATCGTACACTCATACGACCTTTGATATTTGATGATTTTTCAAATTAACATTGATTGTTTTTTTCGTTGGAGGAGCATTTTGCTCGGTCGCAGTCACACTGCACGATATGCGTGCTCAATGTCAATGCGTGTGCAAGGCCGCTGAAAATGCATCGCGCTCTACACTGTTGGTGCAAAATTGCACCGGGGACGTTGCGGCGCTCGTTGGTGGCCGAATACTGGTGCAGTAGACATTTGCATTCAACCCTTGCATTGAATAATTCCCGTAGACACTAATCATAGGGGTAATTGCCTAGGGGGTACGTAAATTTTGTTTTTCTTTTTTGCTTTTGTGGATACCATCAAAGATCGTACACTCATACGACCTTTGATATCATCACACTCTCGGCTTGCTATAATCAAAATATCCCGCAAGAAAACGGCGTATTTCTCGATTTTTAGCGCTTTTTCCGCGACCCGTCGCGTAGACAATACTCTTAAAACTGGACTTAATTCGCGCGCGCTTGGAAAAGTTCCGATTCTGCACTTTTGACGGTGGAATTTGGGATTTTCGATGGATTTTTGGAGGAGACTTAAGGACTTTCCTGTACGTGAATGAGTGTTAATACCGTATGTGTAATTATGTGATTTGCGTGTGATGTGACTGTAGAACCAAAGATCGTACACTTCAGTGTACGATCTTTGGTAGAACTCACTGGCTGGTGATAAAGCACACTGGCAATTAAGTGGCCGAATTCTGGTAGATGACCGAATGCACATTATGTTTACCCCGACTTTGTACTTAGGCGTGGGTCTGCCGCCTTTGACGGCCCCTCTCTAGTTTGGCATAGGGTCAACAAACTTGGGGTTCAAGCTGTGCGTACCAGAGGTTTACATACCTGCACTAAAGTGCGTGCTCTGCTCGGGCAAGGTGCCATGCAATGACGTAAACAAAAGGCTTTTATTTTGGGAAATTGCACGAGTTGCTGGCTTGGCGGAGGTTTGTGCTCTCTGAGTGCTTTCCTAGTTACCATTCTAGTTATTACTACTACAGCTATTACTACTACAGCTATTATTATCATCGTCATCATTAAAGGGACTGTACAGTACTTGTTGACGTGGGGATTCATGTTTGAACATTCCTAAGTGAGATCATGAGAAACCTCTTATGAAATATGAAAGAGCATGTAATTTTAAGAAGTATTCGAACGTTTATTTGATGAAAATTGGTTTTCAAATGGCTGAGATATCCAAAAAAGTGATAAAATATGATAAAAGGCGACAGGTCACGCCTTTTAGGATCTCTTTGTTTCACCTTGTTTTTGGATATCTCGGCCATTTCAAAACCGATTTTCATCAAATAAACTTTTGATACCCCTTAGAATTGCATGCTCTTTGACATCTCATAGTGTAGTTTCTGAATATCTCGCAAAACATTATAAGCTAAAACCTCACCTCAACCAGAACTGTTCACACCCTTTAATGTCATTAACATTATTTGACCTTCCTTTTCTCCTCTCCCATTCCCCATCTACATTGTATACCGAGTACATCACACACATCTTTACACAACTTATTTCTAAACAGCTCATCAAACCTAACAACTGGGACATTTAACTATGGCTTCATGGTTACATTTTCTATTTTTTCATTTGGCTGTAGGTTGGTATAGTCAAGGCAGATGTCAAACTGGAGGGGGAAAAAACAGAAGAGGATTGTAAAGACGATTTCTAGTTTCTCCCACAGCTTGGTCACCACTGGTGAGGAACATGATATTGTGAAAGCTGCCGCTACGGAAGAAAGTAAAAGACGAGATCCTGCATGCTGGTTCCACAGGGCTTAGGATTGACTTTAACTTTTCATTACAATCCTTTTAATTCTCATCTGGGAACTGTCTTCCTAATCTTCAATTTATGTTTGTTATTCCCAAGTATACTCCGGGAGGTGTCTATGGGAAATGCATGTTCCAGCAAAAGCGGCTAATCTTCAACCGGTTAAAGGTACTGTTTACCACTGGCATCAGTGATTTAAAAAATGTTTGAGTTATCATATTTGATGCATATGTGTAGGTCAGTGTATCACAAAACATCCTACCATATAAAAAATTTGCAATAAAGCCTAAAATATACGGAAATATCACTATTTTTCTTACTAAACTATAACTGTAGACGGTTTAGACTAGAAACAATTTTTATCATAACCATTGTTCACATTTTTTAGATTTAACAATACTTAACATCGATAATACTGATTATCTTTTTTACACTGGTTGTTTCTATTGCTGACTCACATTTTGGAACTATTTTGAAGCACTAGAGCTGGGCTTTTGTTTCATCTGCAAATAGTAAACAATACCTTGACATGTAACTTGGTTACAGCAGACCTTGGTTGGTACTGCAAAGGGGCTGTGCATGAAATTCTCTCTTCTCACCTCAAAGCCAATGACAATCCAGAGCTTTTCCGCATTGCTGTACTTCTTCCCCCACTGTGCGGTGAAGGCGATCAGAAAACCATTGGAAACCACTCCGGCAAAGTTAATGAAATCCAGAATGGAAAACCACATGCCTGCCAAGGACGCAAGGATTAAAATAGGTTAAAATAGTGTTCCATCTAACAGGCATTCACCTCTTGCCTCCAAATGTCATTCTAGCTCACGATAACATCAAATCTATCACTACAAACTTTAGAAAAAAAAAAAAACATCAAACATACATTATTGATAAACATGCAGGTAAGATACATTTCTGAGAAGATACATAAAAAAAGGGGAGATATGCAACATAATATGAAAGCAACTCTTTGTCCTTGTCAAATGGTACAAGGTTGACCAGAGCCAAAGGGGCAGTGAATAAATGAACGGTCAAATTTTTTTCATATGTGTACGTTGATTTCCCTTGCTTTATCTTTCTCTCTTTTTGTTTCTGTAGTTATTCTATTGTTAAACATTCACTTTCTCTATCTTTTTTGTTCTTCAAACATAGCACTGCTAGTAAGGGAGGAAGAAAGAAAAATAATATCAAATAGCAGGACAATTTGTTTATATTTCAGTTAAATGGCAACAGAATTTTAATGAGACAGCTAACAAGATTAAATCACAAACATTACAGTGTGACAGCTAGTAGTGTACTATGCTAAGGAAGATCCAGTCTTCTCTCTCCTAAATTTAATTGGGGTATTAAACACATTACAATGCACATTCTCTAATTTGACTTTCTGTATATTTGGACTGTACCTATATTGGAGGCGATAAAGGCGATTGGACGGCGGTTGAACCAAACCAGTCGTTTGCCGTCCACTCGGATGTCGATGAGGAGGATGGTGATGGCTATCAAGGGAGCGATGGGCAGTGCGGCCGAGAACAACTGATGGGAGGGAAAGAGAGAAGAAGACCACTGGTCACTGCTGACCACAGTCACACAACTCTTCCATTATATGAGGCCCTATAGACAGCATTGTTGAGAACAACCTATCCAGTGTTTTGTGGCAGAAACAGCTTTTTAGTCTGGTACACATATACATAAAGTACTTGAAACACTGTTTCAGGTTGTCTTTATAGAGCAGAGACTAAGAGAATTTTAAGGATGCTCCTCATCCCCCCATCATGTGTTTATCACACAAACAACATCTCGATATCTTTGAGTTTTTGTGTGTGTTTTAGGTCGAATGTAAAATGGCAACATTACAAGCAACAACTCCAATGAACGTGAAAAAGAAATATGCACAAATTTCTCTTTCTGGACCAAACAGGAAAGATTAAACCAGATAACAAGTTTTACCTTTACAGTAACCCTTGCAGTACTGGACACGGATCGTAAGACTTGGCTTGTAACTTGCTAGACATGTGAAGGGTTAAGGCACTCACCATTAGGAAGCCATAGAGGATGACCTTCTCATTGTATTCCGACAGGGTGAGATCTCCCACCGGTGGTTTATTTCTCTCCTTCATTAGGTACTGGGCGTGGGCACTCATCTGTTCCGTGTCCAGGTCACCGACCTTTCCCTTCCCACAGCAATTTGCCTTCTTCAGCTTCCGCAGCACAAACCTGCATTGTGTAGGAAATGGTCTCTTAGGTTAAGTCCTATTGATGAATATCGCTGTACTCTACCAGTGGATAAGGGACGGTGCATCATCTGCCAAATGTGTTATCTGCATCATTAGTATACTGCCGCAAAAATTGTTCATCATATAATTCTGACAATTTACCAATGCTTTTGATTCTGTAATATGTCACACAAAGAATGACAGGTCTGCTTTAAACCCATTATGATAGGAGGCAATAGCCATTAATGTCTTTGAGATAAATGCTTGTGAGACAAGAAAAGTAGCACTAAGAATAGCAATAACCATGGCATGGTAAGACATGGATTGATTTGAGGCAAGTTCGATTGTATCACATTGATACACACATAACTAAAATTTGGCATATGAAAACAAGCGTAAACATTATGACACATTAATACCGGTATATGAGGTTAACTAATAATAGGCTTATAAAGAGTTATGTCAATCAACAATTGCTTGACAAGCTTGGCTTTTGTACACGACAAATATCCTTCCACCCGTAGGTCATACAATTGAGCTTAAAACGCATATGTCTGCCTCAATGTTTATCCCCCAAACTCTTGCAAAGACAGACAAAAAGGAGATGATGTTGGGGGCCAGTAGCCTTGTTGTATTGTGATACTGTATATGCTGTTATTTTCGCATACAGATATTTTCGCGTATGAGGAGGTCATAGACATTTTCGCGAGATGTAGGTTTCGCCCTACCCTATGCACTTCTACCCGACCGCATAAAGACATTTTTGCGTGTTGTTGAATTCGCGATCCAACTGTGATTTGCGAAATTCGCAAAAAATTAAAGGGGATGGCTAGTAACCGATCAGTGGGAATCAGTGGGAATGCTGAGGGATGATTGTTCCAATCCTTGTGGGATTCATTTAAGTGTACATTATATATCTACTGTTGTGTGAAAATTATTTGCTTCAGAACGGTCTCATATTCAAGTAATGTGCAGATTAATGCCCCGTCACTGACCAGGGACGCTTACCTGGAAACATTAAACTACACATTACTTGAATATGAGACCATTCTGAAGCAAATAATTTTCACACAAGAATAGATATATAATGTACTCTTAAATGAATCCCACAAGGATTGGAACAATCATCCCTCAGCATTCCCACTGATTCCCACTGATCAGTTACTAGCCATCCCCTTTAAACCCTCGTGAAAATAACAGCTTATACAGTAGTTAGGCATCAGAAGGGACTCACGGAAGGATGATGTCTTTGATGAACTTGGGGAACGGCTTGATGAGCATGAGCACAAAGACTTGTAGAGACAGCATGGACATACAGTTATTGTCCGTGCAGGAGTCCTTCAAGCCGTCAATACCCAGGAAGGAGGAACTGGATTGCTGGAGGTCGACAGAGCAAAGTTCAAAGGTCACATTCGGATACAAAACCATAATTGTCTATCTGACACAACAGAAGACAGTGTGATACTGTGGGACAAACTTCAGAAGTCATAAGTACATAAATCAATCAGCCACTAATTTCCAACAGTTCAATTGTGAAAAATAGGAGGAAATTAAGTTTTTTTGTTATTTTTTTTTAAAAACCATCATCTCAAAATGTTGTTCAAATTGTGTACAAGCAAGTGATATTGGTCATGGCAGGATTGAAAACCTTTAAGACAAATCAAATCATACAAAATGTTTTACATCTGTTAATGCAAACACTTATTCATAGAGCATTAAGTCCAGAAAAATGTATTTTCTTTGGTGGGTTCTGTTGTATCGTTTATCTTCAAAGTTTACAATCCTTTTTTTTTTTCAGAGTTAAAATTCTTTTTTTTTTCCTTAAAAAAAAAAAAAGCATTCGTATGTTTCATTTGCAGGATTTTCAAAAACCTCTCCGTGGCTCAATTCAAGACAGATTCTTATAAATTGGTATCACACTATAGAAGACTATAGTTTATATTGCTCTCTCAAGATGTTTTTTTTTTTTTATAGACTTTTTTTCGGATTTCATGCAGACTTAATGGATTTAACCAGACTAATCTGATCTTTCCTCAATACAAGATGTGCAGTAAAATTCAGAGTTGCCAATTCCATGATGAAAAAATGACATAATTTCTGCACCAAATCTCCCTAAAGAATTTGATGGGTTAAAAGACCCGGTAGCGTGTGGGTGCCACGGAGTGGGAAGGTGGCCTGGCTTGGAGATATTATTAAAGAATTCCTGTACCAAATAATGTATAGCTTTCAATGCTGATCTCTGTGTAAGTACACACACAGCCATAGAATCTTGACTGGAGTTAGCTGTTACCGGTACCACTAAGCGTACGCTTCGATGCACATACTTGCTGACTGGTGCTATTTGTGGGATTTTAATGTATCCCAGTGGGCAGTGAATGAATCAGGTCACCAATGAATGCCCACGCTACTGGGTTTTTAAAGGGGAATTCCAGTCCAAACATAAGTTTGTCTGATAAGAAAGAGTAAAATATTATGGGTTGAACAGTAAAATTTTGATCTACATCGGGTGAAAAATAACGAAGTTATGACATTTCAAATTTTCACTAATTTTCCAGGAAACAGTTCTTGAACAGTCAATATGAATATGCAAATGGCAAAGTGAGAATGTCATTAACTCACAACTTGTCATATAGTTTGTTCATAAAATTTTGAAATTTCCAGTTTTTCATTTAAATGCAATTTTCCTCAAGGCTCAAATCCCGGTATATCTAACTGATCACTATTCTAAAGTTAGTCAACCAGGGGCCCGTTGCATAAACCTTACCATTGAATTTCAATGGTAACTACCGTCAAAATTAGGCATCACAGCCAATCAGCATCAAGGATTATAAAATTTACCGCTAATTTGAAGACTTACCGCTAGAAAGGAGCGGTAAGTCCAGCGGTAAGGGTTTTATGCAACAGGGCCCAGGAATAACATCATGTTTTAGACTTCAATGACAGAAACATTGAATTTTCTCCATTTTTTTTTGTACACGATCAATGGAAAATTGTGAGGGTATGACATGGTTAGCTCACTCAATTGCATAGTCATATCCACTGTACAACAACCGTTTTGCAGAAATTAGCAAAAGTTCAAAATGTCATAACTTCCTTATTTTTCATCCAATTTCAGTCAAATTTTTATCATTGAACTCATAAGATTTCCCTCTTTTTTATTAGACTAACTTATATTTGGACTGGATCTCCCCTTTAGGGAGAGACTCTTGATGACTTACATCTCTGAAGAAGGCGATGTAGAAGAGAGAGGAGTAACTGTTGACAAACTGGAAGGCAAAGAGCTTGACGATGAGAGCATTCTCATAATCAGACTGAGTCCGGTGATTCTCTGAGTGAAGACAATCAGAAGACATATAAATTATGACAAGAGTTCAACAGATGACGGGTTTGATCACAAAACGGGTTAGGCGCCATTTTCAAACAATTTAAAGTAAATCCATCACTAGACAAGGCAAAATAAAACCTTCAAAGTGATACCTCATTTGTTTAATAACAAGGAATATTACAGAAGTTTTTTAGTATCCCATATTTGCTGGTTTTTTTTAGCAGCTTTAATCACAACTATATAAAAATCTATAAGAACAAAGTTGACTCCGCTTCAGATCAAAGTCTTCATATATTAATGAAATGTAATTTTGGACAAAAGCCTTCGTACTGCCCCTGGCAACATGACTAGAATTTTCTTTTAACAAATGATTCAGGTGAAAAGAAAAAAAAAATGACAGAGAAATACATCAGGAATGTGAGGACACTCAGAAACATTAGAAGGAACGACAACCTGGAAAAGAGCAAGAGTTAAAATTTATGTATCCCTTTTGCAACACTAACAAATAAGATTCCTTTCATATTTTCTACAAGCTGGTATATTCAGAGTTGATAATTCACACGTTTCCTCAGAATAATTCAACTGGAAACTTCCTTATGATGGAGGGGGACACAATATTATAGATTTCTGGCGAAGTTTTCTACCCCCCCCCAAAAAATAAAAAAATAAAAAAATAACCCTTATTATCTGACAAAGGGAGAACATATTCTTAAATGACAAGGAGCTAGTTTTTCATTTTTTTTTTTTTTTTAATTCTGAGGTGTATTACAGTTAGATTTCATACACCACACTGGGAGGTATTAACCTTCAACCATATAAAATTGTGTGATGTTTATATACAACATTACACAACCTTTAACACATGAACAATCAAACAAGAAGACTCAACCTTCCTTTCAGTGCAAGTATCAGTTTTGCCTGCATCATTATGACAATGCATTTTGTTATATAGGTTAAGAGGTAGTACTGCCCAATAACTACCTCCATCATATTTGACACCATCATATTTATTGGAACACGATAACAAGCAAATATTGAAATCCACAAGTTAATTCCTGATATGGCATAACAGGCTGATACACTACTTTAACTACCAGAAGCCTGCTGGTGAAATATACAACGTACGTAGGGATATATCCTTCTCATTGCGATAAATATAGATATGTAGAGTTTTGCTCAGTTCATATTTCTTAGCATACAGTCTTTGTGGAGGTGCTGTGGCTGAGTGGATAAGAGCTCTCGTCTGTGAATGACATGAGTGTGATATGGTTCGTGGGTTCGAGCCCATGCCACATTGATGCTCTCCATCACCCAGGAGTATAAATGGGTACCAAGTAGGAGAAAGCTTATGTTGGTTGATCAGCATGTGCACGCCTGTAAAATGGCTGTGACTGGCTGGAATGCTCCCCAGGGAGTGGAGAATGAGCACTGTGAGTACTGGTCGGAAATAATGTATCCATTGACCAGGGTAATAATAGTTTGTAAAACGCACTGAGATACTTAACACGTGTGAAATGCGCTATATAAAAACCAGCTATCATGATTATCATTTGTATCTTGAGGTCGAACTTATGACATGTGTAATAAATATTCATCACTCACCCCAATCATTCAGCTTGTACGCTATCTTGTCGTAAATCTGGCAGGAAATAAAGTCAAGAAACCAAGACCATAATTCAAAACACACGACAACTCATTACGACAACTGTTGTCACGAGCATTGCGTTCTACCTGCATGCAAAGCTCACTTCACATAATCTTTTTCTTTTCTTTTGCAAGAATCATTGAGCAGACACTGTTATCAGTAAATAGTTCTTGGCATGGTTCAAAAACATGAACCATTTCTTTTTTACAATAATGTCTTTTGTGTGTTAACTTCAACAAATATGGAAACCCTAAAAAGATATCTGATGCTACATTGGTAAAATCTAAGGGAAGTTGAATCTGTTCAGTCCTACATGAACATGATAAATTTTGCATTAAGCATTACATCAAAATCAAACTACCCGAAATATACTTTTGCTGAAACATCTTGGCTGTGTCAATGGTACTTGCATACAACAGGAATGAACATAACTTGTGCTGTAAAATAAAAATACAAAACAATCACTATTAACACTTGTGTGTATAGCAAACAAATTTTTCAAAGTAAATGCCTTAGCCAACATGATGAGATGATTGGCAGCAAGGCAAACATACTTTAAGGGGCATTGCAATTCTGCCTCAAAAGTTTTGAAAGTGCATTCATTGACCTGGGTGCTACCTACAGAGCAGTTTGCCACAAAGACACACACAATAATTTCAGTTCTCTGAATGGCTGTATGTAAATAAATGTAGCCAAGTGGTTGCAAGTATTTTGGCTGTTGCTATAATAACTACAGTTATAATAGTTATTGTTCATCTCTTCATGAAATGGGTCAGAAGAGAAGAAGCACCACGAGTTTGTATCATATCAACACTATGATGTCATGGCTGATTACTGTTTATTACCAGTGACAGTCCTAGGCTGACAGCAGACTACACAAGAGGTACCCAATATTTTAACTCAATGTGACGGCTGATTTGACTTGACCATGCCACAGAACTTGTGACTGCCATTTCCGATGTTTTCAATAGTGATTTTAAACTCTTGCCGATAAAGGTCCTAATCACGGATGAGGAAGAATGCAGAGAATGTTTGGAATCCCTTGCTCGGATGCGGGATGAGGGATGCGGGATGCGGGATGGGATGCGAGATGGGATGCGGGATGCCGGATGTGGGATGCGGGATGCGGGATGTGGGATGGGATGCGGGATGGGATGCGGGATGCGGGATGCGGGATGCTGGATGCTGGATGCGGGATGTGGTCTTACCTTGCCGAGTACCAAGATGGAGATGGAGTTTAGGATGGAGGCGACGACGGACGACAACAGGAGCTGAACCAGGGTGCTCTCATCCGACAGGAGAGCAGCGATGAAGAGGCGGTAGATGATCACGCTGATGACACTCACGATCACCAGCATTGCCTGGTAGGAGGATGGGGTTGTAAATACATATAATAAATTACACTTTGATTGCGTTTTATACAGAAGTTTCTAAGCATTTTTAATACCAAAGATACATAGCTACATACATTCACTTTGAAAAAAAACTTTCCTGAAACAGATAAGACATGGACTAACAAGGTATTTACTTAACACCAAGGGTAGCCCCTTCGGTGTATATCATTACTCCACCAAAGGGTCCTGTCTTTGTTATTAACCAATTAGTGAGTGAAAGGGGACATTCAAATCCCCCCCCCCCCCCCTCACTCCCCAATTAAAGAAAACAGCAAACCCCTACAGACAGAAAGCACAGAAAACACATAGAATAAAAACAACCAAATCTTGTTTGAATGTAACCAATGATTGGTACTTGAACTACAAAGGACCTCCCATTTAAGGGTCCATGGCCTTTTCCACTACAACGCAGAGCCTAACAGGACCAGAAGGTAGTAAAGAGCTGATTGGGCTGTGCCACAGATATCCCTCAACATACATGGATAGAACTTGACATACCAGTATGTGCAGATATCCCTCAACATACATGGATAGAACATTGTGACATATGTGCATGTTTACCCCATGGGTGTAGCGCTCTACTGCAACATTTTTGTCTCTGGAGGGTCCTCTTTCATGAATGTGGTTGCAACTGTCTGAAAGTTACAATACTTACAGTTGCCATGGTAACAGTTGGTCAACAACCACTCAGCTGCCAGTGTTTAAGTAGATACTCTGTCGTTACTTGTAAAATGAAAAATTTCAACCTTTTTTTTAATGAACTAGGCTTACAACTACATGTACTGTTACATGGGTTTTTTTCAGTCTCTATTCATTAGACAGGCATTTTACTGAAGTAGGCTCTCAAAGCAGAAAGCGGTTTAAAATGAGAGAGGCAGATGAGAAGCAAAAGATAAGGGAGAGAGATAAATAAGACAGGCACAACTCACCATAAAGATCAGAATGCTGAATGAAGTCATGAATTTGAGAAACCTGCGATAGAATGGGTAGTACCAGTCCGGGAGATCGGATACTGGATCCTTGAAAAGGGTGGGGAAGGGGATGAGAAACATCATTGTCACAATCATTACCAAAGATATAGCATGAAAATTAAGGTATGACACCATAAGAATAAATTTGGAGTAATGTACCTTGATACAAATGTCATAAATAGGTAATATCTCATGAAAACTGAAGTTTTAATTGGACTGACATCTGCCCTTTAATCCCTCATTGAAGTCTCTAATCCCATCCCCCACCCCCCACCCCAACACACACACACACACACACACACACACACACACACACACACACACACATACACTACAAGCTCCCACTGACAAATGACAGCACTGTCAGCATTAGCTTTGATTAATGCAAATGTTAGCACAGGTAATGTAAGCTATAATATTTGTGGACAGTCATCAACATGCATGAACTTTCATTTCCCATTTCTATTCCTGGACTCAAGTTAAAAGCAAACAAAATTGTGTTTACATTTAGCCTACATTCTTCCTATCAAGTTATATCAGACACACCCCCCCCCCCCAAAAAAAAAGGCTCTACATGAAGTACTGTATACCCTGAAATGGATATAAGCTTCCTAGATAGAAACCAATACCATGTATCACTTACCGGACGCTCTTTAGTGCCATAAAACTCTGGTCTGTCTGGTTCAGACATATCATAGTCGTCAACATCCCACTCGTAAGCTAACCTCACTCGCTTCCTCTTCCATAATTCCTGGAAGATAGTTCCTGAAGGAAAGAGAGGCAAAAATCGCTGTCACATGGTTGTATCGCATATCTCACATGAATACGGAAATGAAGATAACATATCTACCATACACACTGAAAAACTCATTCATCATGCATGAAGTTAATCACTGACACGTAGCAGTGAGGTCTACATGTACACGTATGTACACATTGTATTTGACATCACTTTACATGTTGTACTATGGATGTAGGCAAATCTTTGATATAAGTGCATATTGCTAGTCCTCATGTAAATAAATGAAACCTTCACTTGAATGAAATGCTAAGACAAAAAAGATTACAATTTTGCGTAGGAGACAATTTAGTATCTTCACATCATCTCTCCAGCATTTATTATTGGTTTGAATCTTTGGCTTACAAAAATGTTAAAGCAAACATAGAGGAAGATGTTATTCTTCCTGTTGGCCATCAGGCTAGTGTTCTTGATTATAATTAGCCAAGAGTAGCATCTACCCAGCCGTCGGATCGGTTCTGACTTCTCTTTGCTGAGAGAACTTAATGTGCAATTCATTGTGAAGTTAACTTACCCCAAAGGCAGATGACCAGCGCGAAATATGGTGTCACTTCGGAGTCAAATGAGTTCTTGAAGACTCTGATGGCAGCATCGGTGTATCTTTAAGGGTAAAGAGGTGACAAAGATCAAGTTACACAGGGTAGGAATTCCTCATGCTAAGCATCAATTCTCAATGGATAGCAATTCATTCACATACATGTTCATAGAGTCGAGTACAATGTACAAATTCAACGTAGTGATAAAGGAATGTAAACTACCAACGGAAGGATGTGTGTATGATACAGCCATGGAATTTATTCTATGCAATGCAATCTAAGTTATGAAATTTACATTTATTTTTTTTTTTTTTACAAGTAGTCTAAATGTATCGCAAATAATGTTTTCACACACCTGCACAATACACAACAACAACAGCATGGCGAAGACGCAAGTTTTAAAAGCTTTCTTACAAATTTGATGGTAGAACTGTGAGTTGACAATAATCTTACCACTCCCCCCCCCCCAAAAAAAAAGAAAATAAAATAGCAAAGAAGCAGACTGAAGATTAACTTGCTAGTCTCTCAATATTGCTGCAGTTAAAAACAAATCTTCATGACAAATATTGTTTGCTACCTTCTGTACTAAATCAAACAATGCAGGCAAACATATGGATGAGTCCTGCAAGCTTTAATAGCGTGTACACCGCAGTGAACACATAGGCCCGAAGTCACGAAGATGGTACAAATGAAACCATGGTTTAAACCATAGACAAAAACCATGGAGCGCCAAGTGTCGCATGGAATATTTCGTTACGAAATCAGTCATTTTGTCGATGAAATGACAACATTTTGTAACTAAATTAACCTTTCGTCCACGAAATGATAATTTCGTTAACGAAACGGTCATTTTGTCGACGAAATGACCAATTTCGTAACGAAATATTCCGTGCGACACTTGGCGCTCCATGGTTTTTGTCCATGGTTTAAACCATGGTTTCATTTGTACCACCTTCGTGAATTCGGGCCGTATTGGTCAAATATTCATGTCATATGTTCAGAATCAAGTCTTACAGGATTATACAGGGAAAAAAGGGGGCGGAGTTTCTACCGGAAAAGGTAAACATAGATTGTGATTCTGCAACAGTGTTTCTTGTTTGTTTGTTTTTTAAGGGGGGAAAGAAGAAATTGTATTGTATGAAAAACATTGCTGGACTTCCTCTTTGTAAGTCACTGTATTGAGGTAGCGCCATTGACTATTATGCAATGACATCAATGGTAATATTGTTCCGCTCACAGTGTAACACTACATACTGTATGACAGATCTACAGTACATGGGATCAAGAATAGTAATTTAGTGTTTAATGAGGTATTATGCCTTTAACAGCACTCTCCCTAAAGCTCACTTTGTTATCATCGATTCCCCTTCGAACTGTTGCGTGAGGTTGTTCAGCAGCTCGCGGTCGTAGGAGCTGAGGTTGTACCGCGTCAAGTTCTCCTCCAGCTCCCCCATGAGAGCTCTCTGGGCCTCCTCCGTCTCCACTTCATCCAGGTAGTCATCGATGCTGAAACAGGAATGGATTGATTGACCCCTTTAAAGTGCCCATGCATGCATATAGCTTAACTTTCCTGGGGATCTTTTTTATCCAGCATTCTGTAATTTATCCATACCTGACCTACATGTTTGTAGTTGTGAAGTGAGTGTCGAAAGCTCACTCAGACATAGTTGTACTAATGTGTCTCAGTTGAACAGGAAGGCCATGGTAACACAATAGGTATTGAGAGGATTTGGTGATATCTATTAATTGACAATTAATGATGATGATGATTATTATTGTTATTATTATTATTATCATTGTTATTGTTATCATTGTTATTATCATTATCATCATTGTTATTATCATTGTTATTATTATTATTATCATTGTTATTGTTATCATTGTTATTACTATTATTATTATTATTATATCATTATAATTATTATTATCATTATTATCATCATCATCATCAAAATAATAATAATAACAATAATAATAATAATAATAATAACAGTGGCTACTTGAATAGAGCACAGCTCCACCTTTCATTACATACTAAGTAGTTACAAAATGTTTGTGCCAAGTAGTGAAGAAAACAATCCAGTGTGTGTGACGATTGTGACAATTGTCAAACAAAGCACAGTCAGGGTTAAGGGAAGAAAAAGAGAGAGAAGAAAAGAGAATGAGAGGGAGAGAGGGAGAGAGAGAGAGAGTATGTGTGCGTGTGTGTGAAGTATGTAGTCTAGATGTAGATAAATATAAATGTATAATGTACATTGTATGTTGGATAGATGGATAGATAGATACTTGAAGATGTATACTTGTACATGCAGTTCAAAAACATAGAACGATATAAAAACAGATAAAAATAGAGGTAGACAAAGATGGAAAAATAACTCATAGAAGATGGACAGATAACAAATAGATAGATAGATAGATAGATTGATATTGTTTGTAGATTGATAGATACATAGATAGATAGATATAGATAGATAGATATAGATAGATAGATATAGATAGATAGATAGATTGATTGATAGATTGATAGATAGATAGACAGACAGATAGATAGATAGATAGACAGATAAATAGATAGATAGATAGATAGATAGATACTAGATAGACAGACAGATAGATAGATAGATAGATAGAAAGATACAAGTCGGTACTGGTATCCAATTAGATAGACAGATCTACACATAGATTCACATATATAGACAAAGAGAACAATATGCACAGACAGTTTTCTTGTGAGATTATTGTCAATGTTGGCCACACTACTTTCTTTATACATCAAAGTGCCACTTCAATTAAAACTGAATGCGGTTTAAGGGATCGTATACAGTCAAACCTGTCTATAGCGGCCACCCAAGGGATACGGAAAAAGTGGCCGTTATAGACAGGTGGCTGCTATGGACAGGTAATCCAACTTTGTGTACATTGCCTACATGTACATGTATCATCGTTGTATAAATCTATAAATATATGTACATGTATGCGTGTACGTATGCACACGTGTGTATCATGCATAAAACAATGCCGGTGTTTATGAAATTGTTGCACAGTACCGTAGCATGTGCACAGTCATGAAGAAAACTTAACACTAGTGCATCATTGGGACTGAATAAGTGATGAATGCAACGGTGGCGATCACTGAACGTTGCCCAGGAATGACTGGCACGGCTAAAAAGCAGAAAAACATGCTGAATTATCGGCTCGGCTACGGCTCCATCAGGTTTTTGGCCGCTATAGACAGGTTAAAATCTACCACTGGAAACAAAATTTGTGGCCGCTGGCCGCGTTAGAAAGGTGGCCGCTATACACAGGGTCTTTAACATGGCTTTTCTCTCGGGGGGATTTTTCAGTGGCCGCTATAGACAGGTGAACGCTATAGACAGGTGGCCGCTAAGGCAGATTTGACTGTAGTTTTGGTTGAGACCTACATGTAACTTCATTTTTCTGCTTTTTTTTTTTGGTGAGATGAGAAACCTTTATGAAATATGAAAGAGCGTGTAATTCCATGAGGAATCCAACGTTACTTTGATGAAAACTGGTTTTGAAATGACTGAGATATCCTAAACAGAGCAATCCTGATAAAATGTGGGACCCACTTTTATTATGATCACTTTGTTTTGCTTTGTTTTTGGATGTTTCAGCCATTCCAAACCCGATTTTCATCAAATAAAATTTGAATTCCTCTTAAAATGGTATGCTATGTACTATTTCATAAGTGTTTTCTTGGTATCTCACAAAATAGTTAAGAGCCCAATTTTCATCTCCACCAATACTGCACCATCCCTTTAACAAGTGTACTTATTACATTTGAGGAACAAAAAGGGAATGTAATTGAAAGTAGTGGTCTGCCTTGGCAATTGCTGTCAATGCTCTTGGTTTATATGCTGTACTGTAAAACATTATATATTCGTAGCATGAATTTTTCACGAATTGGAGCCGACAGCCTTTTTCATGGCATGAAATTTTTGCGAAGTGCCACTGGCCTTCAATGCATATAGTGTAAACAAGGACTTTCACGTGCATTTTAATTTCGCAAATCTTGGCGCTCGCGAAATTCAAGTGCACGCGAAAATTCCTCGTTTTACAGTATGTCAAGAGATAAACATCTTTCATAAGTTTGACTTGTGGGAAATACAGAAAAATGGTTTCAAATAACATTACTCCCCCTCCCCCCTCATCACCCCCAGATGAAAAAAGAAAGAACATACAGTATGTGACCGTGCACCTCAAAACGAACATAAAGTCGCACACACTGATTTTGCGTGAGGACTGAAAAGAAGTGAAATGGGTCAACCTAGCCGATCTTGACTTTTTTACATTTTCTGAAAGAACGGGTCTTCTTTTATGTTATGTTAAAATTTGGTATCATAAAACGGGCAGGAAAGTGTGTTTTTTTCAGAAGTTTATCTCGAACATTTTTTTGGTAGAATAGTGTAATTAAGTGTGTCTTTAGAATCCCTTTTTCATTTCTGAAAAACCTTGTCCACACTCTTCACTTTCAACTCTAATAACTTTTGAAAGGATAGTGCCACTGCTTTGAAAGTTGGCATTAATTATGGACAGAATGTGTTAATGAGGCATCTTTAATTTCAATTTAATCTAATAGTCCCTTCATGGTTGTTGCTCTGGTGGTTTACTTCCTGTATTTTGTCCCATTCATCGCACAGCCAGCACGGTTTGGTAAAGATTAAGCGCTTAAATAGACACTGTACTTCAGTGCCTCTTTTCTCAGTTCACACTTTTCCTGAGTTTGTACTTTCTTTCCAATATCTAGATAGGTTAGGAGAGTCCATTTGATTTGAGTTATACATCATTTTAAAGCTTAAAGTCTGTTCTTTCAGAATATGGTCTTAACTAAAAATTTATGTCTGGCGACTTTTTGTTTGTTTTGAGGTGCAGGGTCACATATATGAAAAGAAAAGAATATTTGGGGATTTCATCAAAATATGTTTGACAATGGATAAACATGTTGTGCCAATCTAAAATATTCATGTCTCTTTCCAACAATTCATAGTCAAGCCCGTTGAGAACGAGTCCCTAGTATACTCGGGCAGGGGCCTATGGAAAATGCGTGTTGTAGCAAAATGAGTCTGTCCTCAACGGGTTAACCCTAACTACAAATGGCACATGCAGCTAATATTTCCGCTACTCTGAGGTGACAGAAGTAAAATTGTTTACTTTGGAGGTCATTTGTCACTTTGGCAAACATAATCCCACCTACTTCTGATATCATAATGGTACCAGTTGCCAACATACATAATGTTTGTTGGATTCCTCCCAATTTCCTACATGAGGACAGGATAGTTCCATTTGTGACCGTGCATCACAAAACCCACAATATTCAAGTCACAAGCTCCAATTTTACATGAGGACCCAAAACAGGTGAAATGGGTACACCTGGTTAATCTTTACTATTTCATATTTTCTGAAAGAGCAATCCTTAATCTACATAATTCTAGAGTTGGAAACTGTGTTTTTATCAGTTTCTTTAAACATGTGTTTATCAGTAGAATAGGTCAATAAGGTACGTCTTTAGGGCCCCTTATCTTTTCTTTAAAATCCTTTTAATAGCACACTCTTCATTATCAACTATGATAACTTCTGAACAGATGATGTTATCGCTTTGAGAGTTAGCATTATAGTCAGAGGTAAAATGTGTTTACTGAGTGTGTCAGACTGCAGCTTAATCCGATAATCCCTTCATTGTGGTTGCCCTGGAAATTTACATCTGGTTTGTTTGTTTGTTAGACTGACTGCAGCTTAATCCGATAACCCCTTCATTGTGGTTGCCCTGGAAATTTACATCTTGTTTGTTTGTTTGACTGACTGCAGCTTAATCCGATAATCCCTTCATTGTGGTTGCCCTGGAAATTTACATCTTGTTTGTTTGTTTGTTAGACTGACTGCAGCTTAATCCGATAATCCCTTCATTGTGGTTGCCCTGGAAATTTACATCTTGTTTGTTTGTTTGACAATGTGTGTTTGTTTGTTTTTTGTCCCATTGATTGAACAGAGCACAGCTTGGTGAGATAAAGCACTTGAATTGAACCTGAACGTCAAAGCCTCTTTTCTCAGTAAACATTTTTCCAGAGTGTGCACTTTCTGTCCATTATTTAGATAACTTAGGAAAGTATTTTTACTGAGTTATCAAATTAAAAACTTATGGTCTGCTCTTTCAAATCTGCCTTTATCTAAATATCCATATCTGGTAACTTTTGTGTTGGTTTTAGGGTCACATTTGCTAATCTTGTCAACTCATCTGGTCGGGAGGGGGGGGGGGTCTGCACACATTATTTGTTTGTTTGTCTGTTTTCAATTTCCATCTGACAAGATGGATGGAAAGCCCACATCAGCTGCTCTAGCTGGTTTCCATGAGGTCCAATTGTACAGTATGTACTCAGGGTGGGCCTCTTCACCAGGTAATACACCTTGCTCTTTACAAGGAATGAATGAAACAGGATCTTTTACATGTGTGGGTTGTACATTTTAAATCTCTCACACACAGGACCTCCATTCTATGTCCTATAACCAAGGGACAGAGTGTTTTGCCCCTACTATAGTGGGGACGGCACAATAACACATGTCCCATAGCTCAGTATGACTCACTGGGATTCAAACCCAAGCCTAAGCCCGAGCCATTTGATTGAAAGGCAGATACGGTACCGACTGAGTCACTTCGCCACCAACTGCTCACTAGGCCTCATTAAATTAGCCTTTATAGACTTCACTGAATATCTTGTTTTTAAGAAAGTCTAGGACTGCTCAATTTCATCTAACCTGTCGTATGAAATATCATCAATGGAGGATACGAAATTAAAGGGAACTTTCCCAAAATATATGTGGATTGGGTGAATACAGCAATATTAGTACCAGAGAACACATCAGTGACGATTGAGGAAAATCTGACAATCCGTTGAAAAGTTATGAATTTCTACAAGATTCAATGCCACCAAAGCTGGATGAGAAGACTACTACAGTTCTTGATTACTGCAGAACAATGATTTAAAGAAAATGTAGAAAAGTTCCACAAAATGTAATTTCTAATGAAAAGTACACATTGTTCTGAACTGTTAAAGGTAATATAATTTCCCTTGCATTCTTAAAGAAGTCCACCAGTTGCTCTTTCATTGTGCTATAAAAGTGACATTTTTTGAAATTCTCTTTACTGTAAAAGTGGATATTTTCGCGTGACTAATTTTTCGCGCTTGGCCGTGTCAGAAGAGTTTCGCATGTTTTTAATTCCGCGGAATCAAGACATCGCTCACAGGAACGTATGGCAAGCAAAAATATTCCCGTGCTTTTATTTTCGCGCTAGTTTCTGGTTGCGCGAAATGCGCGAAAATTTCAACACCGCGAAAATTTCCACTTTTACAGTATATATTCTTCACATCGCTGTGCAGCTGTGACAAGCTTGTACATGTAGTGTTCGCACCCAGCATTGGCAGCAACAATACTTTAAAAATTCATACCTTTTTAATAATGCTTTGTCCGATTTTCCTGCTGCATTCACTCATTGTATACTGTAAAACGAGGAATGTTCGCGTGCATTCTAATTTTAAATTTTGCGAGCGCCAACATTCACAAAATTAAATTGCACACAAAAGTTTTTGTCTACACAATAAGCATTGGATGCAAGTGGCAATTCGCAAAAATTTCATGCCGCAAGAAAGGCCGTCTGCTCCACTTTGTGAAATTTTCATGCTGCGAATATATCATATTTTACATTATATGTGGGGAAACTTTCCCTTTAAGAGCTAAAGATACACAGCATCTATTATCAAAGAAAGTGGTTTTTGGGACTGAATTGGTGAAAATTATTCATGATTCTTCTCATCTACCTACCTGAGAAAGAGTCCATAGCCCCAGATAGCCAGACCTAGGAGCATGGGGATCCAGAGCTGAGCAGCAAACACCCCTGCCCAGGCAAAGTAGAAGGAAATCTTCTCCCCAAAGTAGTTCCTGATCTTCCACAGCGGCTGGTACTTGAACCAGCTACACCAAGTCCTCTGCAGCTCCTGCGGGAGTCCCAAGAAAAGATTCCAGGGTTCAGATAATAGTACAGGATCACCTCAAGATCTTTGCCCTACCAACATACAATAGGTTCATTCACACACGTTGAAAAAACTCGATTTAAATGACTATTTAAGCGACACTGTTTTTGCGTGACTATTTTTGAAACGTGGCAGTTTCAGTGGTGCACAGATCATTATTAGAATCTCACTTAAACAGTCATGATTCTCATGTCCACACACATAAAAAAAAAAACATGGTTTTTGCATTGCGATTCAAATCGTGGCCAAAATAATCGCAACTTTTGATGGCTGTGTGAATGTGCTTAGTATCACTGTGATCTGAGACACTTTTGCTATTCTACTTAGAAGACATTTGCCAGTCCTCATGGTAAATAAACAAAGACATTAGCGATAAATTCTTTAATGGCTTCAATTGTATCTTTGGAAGAAACAGAAACTACTCAACACCCCTCCTTCAGTTGACAGCAGAAACTTAATTTCCGCTATGGGCACAACCTCAATACCACGAATACAACAAAAACAAATAAGTTCAATATACACACTGTACAGTTGAACCTCTCGTATCCGGACAAGTCGGGACCGGGGCTCATCCGGATGAGGGATTTGGCCGGATACGGGAGACTCAATGCTTTATACATGTACATATACATACACATGTACTGATGTAACCCATTGTAGTACCACATGTAGTATTAATGTGTACTGCAACCTTTTCATTGTTACACTCAGTAACAGACCCCAAAATAGAGGTTCGTGTTTGCAAGAATGAAATCATTTTCTGTTATAATTTCTTGGGATGATTTACCTAAATAATTATTAAGAAATGTATCAAGTATGTGTAATTCATGTGTGTTTGTGTAGGAGTTCTCAAGGAGTTGGGAATCCCCCTTTCCTCCCGTAATTATTTTTAAAAAAATAACGGCGAGATTGCATCCGTATAATAGAGAGATCCGGATAAAGGGAGGCCGGATAAGAGAGGTTCAACTGTACATGGAAATCAAAATATTATAGACTCTTAGCCATTTGAAGGTCAGTTAATCTATAATGTAATATCACAACTTTGTATGTAACTTTGAAAAGAGGCATCACGGTTGCTAAACTGTAACACTGCCTACATGCAAGTAGAACTTCTTCTTCAAGCTCTACATGTATGCACCTACAAAATTTCCCAATTTGCACAATGTCAAAAGGAACAATTATTTGATCAATCCATGAAAAGGGGCATTATAAGGGCCATACCATTGGGTTCACACACAAGCATTTCATTGAAGAAAAAAAACACCAATAATTTTGTTTTTGTCAATCTAATCATACACAGCATAGGCGTTCTTTTTTTTTTCAATTGTCATTATAATTTTTTTTTTTGTGTGTGGGGGAGGTTGTTTTGAAAGGAAACAAATTTGATTAGGAATTCTATGCAAACAGTACTGTATTGTCACATAACAAAGATGGCTACAGTGAAGGTCATAGATAAGATTCGTTGTGCAAGCATAATACTTTGCATATCACATGGGGACTTGCAAGACAATTTCATGAGCGGCAAATTCCTGCTTAAAAAATCTCAGAAGATGAAGACAAAAATATTCCTTTGTTACGAGCGGAGTCTGTGATTTGCCATCTTAGAAATGGAATGCATTGCATTCGCATCAGGGGTTGCAATATTTCAGCTTGTTCATTTTGTTAACATTGGTCAACTTGCTACACAATTGAATAGTATTGCTGACATCCATACAAATTGAACATTTGTTATCATTTGTCACAACTGTTCAAGTCTTTTGCAGATCAGTCACATTTCCACTGCCCTGAATGAAGAAAAAGTAAATCTTTGCATACATTCTCCTTCGAATCACACCAGGCCACACATACAAATCCTCTTCAATATGAAGGAAAATCTTGCAAATGACGTTAGGTCCATTCTCAAATTTGATTTCAATTCCAAAACATCATCATCAACAACAACAACAACAACAACAACTTCACCAAAAAAAAAACAAAAAAACAACCAAACAAAAGAATTAAAAGAAATTGAGAACATACAATGTACAGTATGTACAGTTTTCAATCAAATTCTGATATTGGAAGGGCACAACCAACATCATGCACATCATCATTGGATAGTCAAAATGAATTTGACCCTGAAATTGTTCAGTAATTCCATGCAAAACAAGGAAAAGTAGAAATTACGCGGTGCGCAATATATGTCCCCGCCGGAAGTAGCATTTTGTAGCAAAATGTACAATATACGTAAAAAAATCAAGGTCAAAGGTCAAAATTCTGTGTAGAAGTTTTGAAGCCCTCACCTAGTGCCATCACATAAAGCAAACGGAATCGAAATCGGGTTAGAAATGGCGAAGGAGTAGCATTTTGTAGCCAATTTACATGTAGGTCAAAAATCAAGGTCAAAGGTCAAAGAAGTCAAAGGTCAAAATTCTGTGTAGAAGTTTTGAAGCCCTCACCTAGTGCCATCTCATTAAGCAAACGGAATCGAAATCGGGTTAGAAATGGCGAAGGAGTAGCATTTTGAAGCCAATGTACAATATAGGTAAACAATCAAGGTCAAAGGTCAAAATTCTGTGTAGAAGTTTTGAAGCCCTCACCTAGTGCCATCACATAAAGCAAACGGAATCGAAATCGGGCTAGAAATGGCGAGGGAGTAGCATTTTGAAGCAAAATGTACAATATAGGTCAAAGGTCACAACTGAAATTTTGTGTAGAAGTTTCAAAGCTCCCATGTAGTACTATCATGTAAAGCAAACAGAATCAAAATTGGCTCATAAATGACAGAGAAGTAGCAAATTGAACATTTTGATCACACACGGACGCACACACACACGGACACACACACGGACACACACACGTACGGAGCCCGTTTCATAGTCCCCTGCTCGAACTCATTCGGCGGGGACAACTAAAAATGAAATCATCTGGTATGCACCACACCCTTTAACTTCAGATAAAGTTTCCAGCACCCTGGTTGTATTTTTCTCTCTGTTTCATGTGACTGATAAAGCAAAACTGTCTCTACTTCAGTTATTACTCATTGGGAGTGTCATACACACCCCCAAATTGATTCTTTCCATCTGGTCGCTTCCACCCACACATTACTCTTTGTGTTTTGCTTCCATCATGTCTGCAAGCCATGGAAAACAATGCCACTCACGGTATGTACAATAAGTTTTCTCCTCTCATTGTTTTGTGACAGACAATGGAATGCCTTGTGTCTTTCCACTGCTCTGCACAGACAGGCCTGACAAAACACAGCATGATAAAATTGTATACTACCCTATGAACTGAAACTACGTACAGTAATAAATCATGTTTCAGTATCACAAAGTTGTTGTCACAAGATACCAATCTATATTCGATCTACTGTATACCCTGTTATTTTCGTGTACAGATATCTTCCCGAATGTGGAGGTAATATAACAGATAAATGAAATAAAATGAAATGAAATAATAGACATTTTTGCAAGATGTTCTTTTCACGAATTGACACTGATGCTATGTGTAGTTGGAGACTACTCCCCCCCCCCCCCCCCCCCCCCCCCCCGTATCTCATCATGACCTCACTGTACAAGATGTGAAATAATGACTGACTCATGCTCCGTCCATTGCTCGATTCTTTTATAAATTGTTGTTAAACTACAAAACAAACAAGGCAAGTGCCATAATGTGTCTCGCCCATTCACTCGCCCGCGAATGGGATATAACAGATAAAAAGAGATATAAAAGGGTAAAAATTTATGGCAAAAAAGAAACGTGCCATAAAAACTTAACATTGGGCCCTTAAAGTTCGTTGACCCCTGCCTGTGACCTTTGACCTTGTGGTGACCATTCACTCCCCAAGGGACATCTACCATCCAAGTTTGGTCACAAACGGACCTATGGATCAAAAGTTATGACCCATAATAGAAACACGCCATAAAAACTTAATATTGGGCTCTAAAGTTTGTTGACCCATGCTTCTGACCATTGACCTTATGGTGACCATCCACTCCCCAAGGGACATCTACCATCCAAGTTTGGTCACAAATGGAGTTATGGATCAAAAGTTATGACCCATAATAGAAATGCGCCATAAAAACTTAACACTGGGCCCTAAAGTTCATTGACCTCTGCCTGTGAGCTTTGACCTTGAGGTGACCTTCATATATGGTCAAATGTGAAACTTTGTATAACCCCTCTTCCCTCGAAGTTTGATTGCAATTGAAGCCCAGAGTAAAGAGTTATTGAAGTTTTTCTAGCGTTACACGGACAGACGATGGACGGACGGATGACGGATGGACAGACGCCGCAGGCGATCCCTTTGTCTCCCTGCACCTCCGGTGGGCTCGACAAAAATTGTAGATATTCAGTAATAGCAAACTGCTCAAGGTATGGCAAGAACTTAAAAAGAGGGACCAGCAGAACATTACATCTAGAATCACTGCAACTCACTGCAGCTTCCCTCCATAAAAACAACTTGTCAAATCAATGAATAAGAGACAGGACATCCACACTGACTTTGTGAGGTAAAGATTTGCAAGTGGCATCAAGCAGGGTACAGAGTTATTCACCCCTTTTAAACTGGGCGTTAGCTCGCTTCAGGTGCGGACCTGAAGCGAGTTAACTCTCAGTATAAAAGGTCGAAAAATAGTTAGCCCGAGCTAAAGTTAGTCCGCTTTAGGGGGTGGATCAGGTCAGCTTCAGGTCCGAGCTAACTTCAGTATAAAAGGTACGCGAGTTTAGCTCGGGCAAAATTTACTGACCCATGACCGGAAGTCATGTACGGTGCTTCCGGGTCACCAATATGTACGTTTACTGCTGTACTGTTGCCACCGGCGCATATGTGTACATGTATTTCGCATCGTATGCACTGACCGGTGTATCAATATTATTTTACACTGTCACTGTTCCAGGGGTAAAACTCTCAGTTAACTCTTTGAACTAGCAAACGATATGATTAAATGTAAGAAAAAAAAAAATAGCGCAGTACGTACACTATAACTATGCCGATGACTGGTTGAATTTCGCGAGTAACTTATAACAACGGAACTGAATTCGTACTCGTAAGTAAGCATGAAAACTGTCACTGAATTTCCGCGCTCATGGGAAGGACAGCAGGCTGATGGGGGGGGGGGGGTGCGATAGTCTGGTCTCGCACGTAACCTTGAGTGGTCGAGAATGGCAGTATAAAACGACTTAGCCCGAGCTAAAGTTAGCTCGCTTCAGAAGCGAGCTAAAGTCGTGGGCAGTATAAAAGGGTTAATTGACTCATAAAATCATGCCACAAATCTACACATTATGTTATTGCTGAGATAGAGAAGCGAGGGTAAAGTTGATTTATTGTTTATTTCGGAGCTGAAAAGAGAGCATCTCTCTTGGGGCTGTGGCATGTTTGTATGGTGTGTTATCGATCTCCAGTCATCTCAAGCCCTGATACATGTAAATCAACAATATCAAAGTGACAACATGCTCTAGGGCCATATGGCTCATGTTATGAAAAGGGGAAGAAAAAAAAAAACAGGGTTCACTGCACTTTTCCATTACAGCTGAGCATATGTTTCAATCAAATGAAATGTACTTTGTAGTTGTGCTTCTTCTTGGGTACATGTTTCTCCCTCTCTCTCTCTTTCATTTTGTTTTTCAATACTAAATGAGTTGTTTTGTTATTGTTGTTGTTTGTTTGTTATACTTTTCTGTATGTCTTTCCTGGTATACTTCAGCTCACGGGTACCACCACAAGTGAATGCAAGCTAGAGATATAAACTAGCCTGCAACTTCCCTGCGTGAGGCACCACTGAATGCTATTACTGTAGGTAAATTTGAATCTGAAATTTGAATTTGAATGAAAATTTTCAGGGGCCTCACAAACTATTACAATTACAAACATATATTATTCTTCATCTACGAGGATCTATGCACAATTTAATTTACCTGTTCTACTGGAGAGAGAAATTACGATTGAAATTTAGTGTTCCAGCTGTCAGTAGACCTACCACGAGGTCCTCATGGGAGCCACATTGTACCTTTTGAGTGTAATTCTACTCTGTATTCCCACCCAACAGGATATTCCTGCCAAATATAAATCATTATGCATCTTGAAAGAATGTATGACAGGGTTAATTTTGTGAAAGGTGCCACATCTGGACATCCAACAAAAACTGAGATCTTTTCCAAATAGGTTTCTTTCTACACACAATACCACAAGAGTTTCCCTACACTATATCTGGAGAAGATGTCATCTACCATCACTGGTTTGGATCTTCTGGGCCAATATTTCGGACACATGAACAATTCAAATAAATTTGATACTCTGGTATGATCCCCTAAAAGCATAAATCATACAGGTCTATTTTTTTTCTTTTTTTTTCCAAATGAAAACAGGAAGTTAACAATTTTCCCAGGTAACTCACTATTAAACATATCTCTTTGGGGCCATATCAAGCCACTACTACTGACACTGTTATAAACAACTTTAACAGTCACCTCTAATAGTAATTGTAGGAAAATACAGTCAAACTTAGCTGTACTAGTTGCGACTTTTGAAAGAGATGATGGTGAAAACGAACACAACTGTGATCCCTGCGTTATCTGTGCAATTTGGACAACTTTGTTCTTTGAACTTTGTATCAACCTGCCCCTAAAAGAATGACTCTTGCCAAGTCTAACCAAAGTCTGATCACATGTGTTGCAGGAGAAGATGAAAGTGCCACACTTTACTCTTTGGTCTCCATCTGCACTTGTTACCCCCCCCCCCCCCCCCCCCCCCCACACACACACACACACACACACACACCCACCCTTCAGGTGCCAAATGAAGCTACATTGTATCACTGCCACGCACAGCTTTCAATTTGTTTATTCCAAATACAATCACGAGTCTTAAAGGAGCCCTACAGGCTCTTGGCACAGACACACAGACACACACTTTACACCAACACCAACAACACTCAAAGAAATAAAAAAAAAACCCCAACAACAACAATCCACTCCACAATGAGCACTGTGCATACAATGAATGTGTGAAGAAAGCGGGCAACATGTGCTTCCGTGTTCTGGAGATCATATCAGAAGTACAGAAATGAATCATACATCAAACTACAGCTTTCATCACACTGCAAAGTAGAATGTCTTTGGATACCCTATGCACTTGCTATGCATGAGCTGAGCTTGTATGAACTTTGTATTATCAATAACACTTCAAAATGGGCAAGACGAATATAAGTAGTGATCTTCCATAATCAGATGTTACCATTCAACACACACACAGAGCTGTGGTGTCATCATGCTTTTATACTACCTACGTTTTGTAGTGTGCACATTGCACTAGTTTGCATGAAATGAAAAATTAAATACCTTGCATGTAAGGTAATAACACTAATTACAACAGAGAGATGCATATGTATGAAAATCTAATTTCAGATCTTTCATATTCGCTCTGCAAAGAAGTTGGAAATATTAGCAGAATTTGTCCATTTCAAAATTTCAGCAGGGACTACCTGTATATCCCTTTGATTCACCAAAGAGTTAATTCCGTAATACCCCCACGTACAATACACTGTAGCATGAGTAATGGGATTCAATTTTTTATATCAGTCAAGGGCATTGCAGATTTTAATAGTCCATCACTGTCTACCAGAACACAAACACTGAAGGCTACACAAGAGGTACAGATAGAAATTGGCAAGGATAGTGATCTACACTTCCTTATATGATTCTATGTGTCATTTTCAAAAGGGAGAAGAGAACTTGATGTAAAGCAATTAAGCAATCCTGTAGCACCTACAGGTTATTTAGCAATTATATCAGCACCTTGTATTTCCTTCAGGAAGGAAATATCATGCTGCTGTATGAACTTTAAAGCTGAATGTATTTATGGAGATCAATTTTACAGAGGTGACACGTGGATGATAGAACTCAGGCAAAGAAACTCACATATTTTCACACACGCCCACATCCAAAGCAGAAACACACACTTAAAGCACATGAGGCCCCCTGCAGAGAGTTAAGTGACTTTTGAGAGGGGTGACCATGGGGGGTTCGGGGGCCAAATGGGTTAAGCAACAGACCACTGGGACATGCATTTATATGGTAACATCACTCCAGTTCATAAAATATCATAGGCGAGTTTAATATTACAGTAGCACAGCAAACAGATACATACGACGTATGCAGGAGAGCTGAGCACAATGTTGTTTGATGCCACAGCACAGCTGACTCTCGTATATGATTGAACGTAAAGACAGGGGGGACTTACATGTACAGAGCTGTGATCTGTTCTTACATTGTATCTCATAAGATTGAGTGCAAAGGTGCAAACAAATCCTTTGACACCATTTCATGGCAGGGAAAACAGAATGATTAAGACAAACTGATATCTCTCGGATACTATAGTCAATAACAACAACACTATGTTCCAACAAGAATTTGTAATTAATGACTGTATTCTTTATAATGAGAGTCAACTGTCCTGATGTCACACAAGAGCATATAAAAGTATGGTATTACCTTAGCATGCATAGCAGATGATAAAGGTGATGAGGGGGTTAGTACTGGGAAAATGATGAGGTTAGTTTACATGTGATGCAAATATTAAACAGTATTAGGAGAACTGTGAGAAAAGATAGTGTATCATTATGTAACCATGTATCGAAAATCCCCTAAAAGGTTGCACAGGCTCTTCAATCAGAGAGCTTAAAATGCAAATGTTTAAAATGTCTCTGGTTGAAAGTTGATTGTAAGTTTTCAATTACTTTCTGAAACAATAGTCCTTCTGTTTTAATTTGAAATCCCCAAACATAAACTTATTTTATCGAATTTGTGATTGTTCTTATAGATTTTGTAGAGCCATACTTATTGCTTTCTCCTCAGCATGAAAGAGTACTTATTGTACATCACAAACCAACATCATCTTTCTTTTTTTCAGTCTGTCACAAGATTAATATGTTAAAATAATAATGAAAAAATGATACTTTGTACATTTAAAGTAGAAGAAAATTTCAAGATAAACTGATAATCCTCCATACTGTTTGCCACATGGGGTTTACAGCGTACAGTGTATGTCCCATCAACAATACAGATAAATCAGTGTGCTTCAATGAATGCTCAAAGCATTTTTTTTTTTTATCACTAATATTCCCAGAGACTGAATATCACTTTTTATTTTCATCACTGATGTATCTATAGACAAAGGCGAAGTACAGCTTTGCCACAATCCATCTAAAATTTGTACAAAGTAAAGAATCTCTTCTTTCGAAATTTGATAAAACCTTACAACAACAAAAAAACAAAACAATGCAGAAATTGTTATTGGTTTTATGATGAAGATCACACATTTGAATAATCACATGCATGGAACACTCTTCATAGGAAACCTTTGTATCAAACATGATCAGCATATGAAAGGACATGCATGCATGCATGAGTACATTAGGCATACCAGCCAGTGGGCATCTATGGATTTATAACTAAAAAATCTAGGATGAAACAATTCAGAGTGGAGTTCTGCAACACAAAATCAAAGACTTACAAAGCGACTGTCTTTCAACAAGAGCTCTCCCTGTTCAACAAACAAGCATACAATTGCACATAAAGTTACCACGTTGAGCAATCAACACATAATTAATTGGTATTGTACATCTGTGGCACATCAACATAGCAAATGTGCGACTTGATTAAGGATGGAAAAAGTATTATTTAAAGCAGATTTAATGGACATCACAAACAGCTGAATGTGTGCAACACAAAGAATGAAATCAATTATAAGAGATTTTGATGACAAACATACACAAAATGCCAGCCTGATGCATTTAATACTGTAAAACATGATATATTCGCGGCATGAAATTTTCGCGAATTGGAGCGGACAGCCTTTTTCGTGGCATGAAATTTTCGCGAATTGCTACTGGCATTCAATGCATGTAGTGTAGACAAAAGTTTTCGCGTGCATTTTAATTTCGCGAATTTTGGCGCTCGCGAAATTCGCGAAATTAAAATGCACGCGAAAATTCCTTGTTTTACAGTAGTCAATCATATCCTTTAACCCTAGCAGTGTTATCGGCAAAATGATGGAGTGTACATGTGCAGTGTACAATCATACAGCATGAGAACATGGGCTTGAGCAGATTTAAGACAGTCCCCTGCATTAATCATGCCTGAACACTAAATAATGACACTTTAATATGCTTATGACCCCCAGACTGATACAAACATTCAAGCAAACCACACACACACACACACGCAAAAAACAAACAAACAACAAACATACAATTTTTGAGCTAGACTAACAAAGCATTCTCATAAAGTGTACAACACAGTTGTTGCCCTGAGCACAATGGTTTTATAGGGAATATGGCCTTTAAAAACGATAGTATAGTGTTGGATCCTGTAGGGACCCAGATTTTAACATTTTGCAAGATAATTAGAAGCCACTGATGAGAAAATATTAAAGAGCATACAATAAAAAGGAGAAACAAAAAAAAATCATTTAACAAAAGCGGTTCTGAAATGGCTGAAACATCCAAAAACAAAGCAAAACAAAGTGGTCCTAATAAGAGTTGAATCCCAGCTTTTACTTTCTTATATTTTTAACATACGCCATTTGTGGCTTTTAAATGTTCCCCGGTGGGAGCTAATGAATATGGCTACACAAGAATTCCTACGCTACCCAGTCAAAAAAGGAATGCACAAATTCACACACACATGCATGCACGTACAAAACTCGAATCTAAAGCTTAACATGTTTATATTACATACAAGTAGAAGTTGCTGTGTGTATCAATCTACTCCAGGCAAAAGATTGCAAGTCCTACAACAGAAAATTGGTCAATTAATTGCCAATCATAACTGTCAATAGTGATATCTCCTTGTAATGTACACAGCCCTGATGCTTAATTTGATGTTTATGGAGTCTAATTGATTAATTTCATTATGTGTGCCCTGAGAACAAAATTAAGAATTTTTTACCTCTCTTGAATCGTATTCCGGGTTGAAGTCTTTACTTTTTAGACTTTCCTCTCTCATTTTGTCTCTCGCGTCGTCGTCCAGGACTTCATACGGTGACTCATCGTGGAGAATAAAAGCATCAACATAGATCTTTTTCAAGACCATGTACGGAAGACCTAAATTCAGAAAAGTAAAAGAAAAAAAAATGAAATAAATGATGCTCTTAGAGCAAACATGTTGACAACTTTAATTCATTGACTTATTTTCAAGAAGAATCATGAGGTGGCATATAATTTGCTAATAATTCCAATGATACAATGCTGACATGCAGTGGACAGAATGGCCGAGTGTTGCATGGATGAAATTTTGGGAAGAAAAAATGGTTTTGATTACCTCTCCTTTTCATAGAATCCTTCTCCCGAGAGTCACCAGCTTCCCTTACATCCATGTTGATCAGAATGTGATGTACCTGTCAATCAAAATAACAATGATTATGATAATGACAAAATGATAAACATGAATAATGACAAAATGATAAACATGAATAACAACAAACTAATATGGCTACTACAAGTACTTATAATCATATCAAAAAGTTAATAGCACAACTTATAATATTAATAACTAGAAAAGCACTCTGAGAGCGGAGACCTCCGCCAAGCATGCAGCTCATTTCCATCACTAATCTTGTTCTTCCATAGAGATATCAGTGATTTCCACCCATACGTACTTATACTTCATGCTGAAAGTCTCCCGATTTCCCAATATAGAAGCCTTTGTTACGTCATAAACCCTCAGCTGCACTAGAGCACGCACTTTAGTGCGCGCATGCAAACCTCAAATATGCTCAGCCTGAACTCCCAAGTTCATTGACCCTACCTGCCAAAATATCAAAAATCCTTCATAAATTCCCCCAAAATTCTCAGATCACTACTAAAAGTTAATCGTTTGTTACTTGTATCATTCTACACCTTTCCTGCAAGTTTCATCCAAATCTGTTCACTACTTTTTGAGTTATTTTGCATACGGACAAACGAACGAACGAACGAACGAACAAACTAACGGCAATGAAAACATCACCTCTTCCCTTGGCAGAGGTAATGATAACCATAATAATAATCATAATGATAATAAACTGACAATAACAGCATTTTCAGAAACAGAGGAAGCAGAAAAAGAGGAAGAAGAAAATGAACAAGATAAAGAATCGTGAAACTTTATTTTTGCAAAATATGTGGCAATTACAGTTTAAATCATGACATCAGGGAATTGCATGGTAAATCTAATAGAAATTCACATCTAAAAAAAAAAAAAGACACTTACCAGATAACTCCTTGTGGCTGATCTGAAGAATGTTTCAGGTTCCTCAATGCCATGAAAGACATTTCTCTTCTGAATGCAGAAAGGGGCACTGACAAAGTCCACTGTTGGTTGAATTGCATGTATACAAACCATTATACAATATTAATTCCTTTTTGTCCATAAATGGTCATTATAGCATGAGGTTAGCTAGGTGAATCAAGGTTACAAAAATATTTGAGGCAAGTCATTCTCTTTTCTTTTTCTTAGTTACAACACACACACACACACACACACACACACACACACACACACACACACACACACACACACACACACACACATAATGATATATGTACAGTCAAACCTGTCTATAGAGGCCACCCAAGGGAGACGGAAAAAGTGGCCGTTATAGACAGGTGGCCGCTATAGACGGGTAATCCAACTTTGTGTGCATTGCTTACATGTACATACGTGTGTACAACAGTATGTAATGCACACACCATGGCCCGTATTCTGCTAAAAACTTAGACCCGAGTTTAAACCCACGCCTGGGTCTAAAGTGGGTTTTGGGGGTTTAAACCTGAGTTTAAACCACCAGTTTAGACCCAGGTTTAAACCCAGGTTTAATTTGTATTCTACTAAGTCCAGCTGTGGTCTAAATTGGGTTTAAATTAAACCTACCCTGGAGGAGGTTTATTTCGAGTTTAAATCGAGTCTAACGATGACTAGCTGGTAAGGGTACCAGCACACAGATCAATGCCAATGGCACAAAACGAGTGGCTGGCTGGATACAGCAGCTAGCTTGCCGGCCACACGCGAGTACACACGAGATACGCCTACTACTACGTACTAGATCTATAGTAGGCCCTACTTGTAGCAAATTGTACACTTAGAGGAGACTCGAGATCTAAATGGTAGCAATACTACTACCTAGTACTACCTGTACTAATACGTTAGTCTAGATAAGCTTTACGATGAAAATAACCTGAAGACTAGACCAAGAACTCAATGTAGGACTAATAGAGGGTAGAGCCCGAGGTCGATTTGGCATAGATAGACTAACTGTTAGTTAGATCGAGAACCTAGATCGATCGTAGGACTAACGTTAGGACTAGTTAGTAGGAGTAGGGTCCTACTAACGTTAGTAGAACCTATTCGAATATCGAGTAGCTAGAGTACATTATTGTAACGTTAGGACTAACGTTAGATCTATTAAAAGTTAGGTTAGTGTGGTACGGTAGGTAAAATCTAACGTTACTTCTAATATCGAGACAGGGTTGATAGTAGATCTAGATCTATTTCTAAATTTTAGAATGGTTTCCATTTTTATTAACTGACAATAAAAGAAAGTGGTTTAAGTGTACAGTCCCTTAAGAGAAAAGCTTTTATGCAATTTCCTACCTCAAAGTCCTGGTTTGATCAATTGCCAGTCCATTCCGAATTCACGATTCAATCGACATAAAAAGCCATGTCCCATCCAGCGCACACAGCAACCGTGCCGCCGGCCGGCGCGGCGCGATGGATCTGCTCGTACTGAGCATTCAAAGCTAGCTAGCCAAGAATATAATAGCGCTACGCTATACGCTTACCATGTATCCTGTGATGTGCGTCGCACACGTACACAAACTGTACAGTATATGCACAGTGCTTCACGAGTCGTCGCAAGCAAAATACAGCATGCCCTTATTCGACATAAATACCCGTAAAAACTATTCAAAATCCAAGAAAGTCACGCTCATGTGGCAGATACACTGCCAATAATAAATTTAAGTGGATTTGTGGAGAGAAAAGTACTCAGAGAGGGAGAATTTCTTCTTCCATAGAGGGCACCATGGTGGCTTGACCCAAGACTATTTCGGGTTTAATTTAAACCCGAAATAGACTTGGGTTTAACTAAACCTCGCTAGCAGAATACAAAATTAAACCTCGGGTCTAGCTAAACCATAGGTGAGTCTAAAATGGGTTTAAACCTTGGTCTACAGTAGAATACGGGCCCATGTGTTTCATGCATTTAACCATGCCGGTGTATATGAAATTGTTGCACAGTAGTATATGTATTGTCGTGAAGAAAGGTTAACACTAGTGCATTATCATAACTGAATGAGGGATGAATGCAGCGGTGGCGATCACTGAACGTTGCCCGCATGGCTACAAAGCAGAAAAACACGCTGAATTATCGGCTCAGCTACGGCTCCATTGGGTTTTTGGCTGCTATACATGTAGACAGGTATCTACCGCGGGAAACAAAATTTGTGGCCGCTGGCCGCGTTAGACAGGTGGCCGCTATACACAGGGTCTTTATTTAAACAGGGCTTTTCTCTCGGGGGGGGGGGGGGGGGGGATTTTTCAGTGGCCGCTATAGACAGGTGGTCGCTATAATAGACAGGTGGCTGCTAAGGCAGGTTTGACTGTACAATTGTATGTGCATTGTATGCACACAAACACACAAATCAATGAAAAGGGGAATAGAATGCATAGTACATACTACAATTGTAGATATGCATAAACGCCATTAAACAATAAAGTCATAGTGATACTCTACAAATTGCATGTCATGTTCAAGTTGATCTTTCAATGACTAGAACATTGTAAAACTAGGAATGTTTGTGTGTACTTTAATTTCGCGAGCAGCAACATTCGTGAAATTAAAATGCACGCAAAAGTTTTTGCCTACACAATATGCATTGGATGCAAGTGCCAAGTCACAAAAATTTCAAGCAGCGAAAAAGGCCGTCACCTCAAATTTGCAAAATTTTCATGCCGCGCATATACAGTACAATGTATATCATTTTGCAGTACAATTTGAGCACATAGATATTGGACAGCTCAACAAAATAAGCATTAAGCAAATATCTGACATTCTAAATGCATTGTTACACTATAAAAAGACAACAGAAAGAAAATGAAAAGATGCTTTGAAGATGCAGAGTGCCAAAATCTTGCCAGTGAAAATCAAAATTCAAAATCACATAGCACCATTTACTGTAGCTCAACGAAATAGAACGCTAGGTACAAAGTACAATGTATCTGACATTCTCAGTTGTAAAATGAAAGTTGTGAGTACTCACACTCATCGTCAGTCTTGAGATGTTTTTCTATTGCAGCTTTGCAGCCCGTTTTCTTTGAAGGAATAATTGCAGCCTGCAATACCACAGAGGAGAAAGACATTTGAGACCAGGATAAGAAGTGGAGTCACACACATGAAAACATGGCAGCATTCATGAAGTCAGAGAAAACTGTACCAGGGACAAACAAGTCATCTAGGTTTGTATTAAAAGGTAGAGACATGCACAGAATAGGACCGCACTCAGCACAGTAGGGGAGAGGGGCCAGACAGACGAGGGAAGAATGACACAACATGTGAAGAATCAAGAAGAGACAAGAGCAGAAATAAAAACACATACAGTTACAGTATGTTGTAAATATAATGGCTTTTAACAGATTATTCATGTAGGAACAAAAGAAATGCAGAAAAGGAGAAAAAAAAAAGTGTGTTGTAAGAACAGTTACCATTCAATGTAGAGTATGGGGGGGGGGGGTAGAAACAATTAAGTGTACACCTTTCATATGACTGTCTTTGGAGAATCTTGACTTTGACCATGACATACTGCAAAAGAAAGTGTTGGAATTCAAGCACAGTGTTTCAAGGACAAGCAACAAGCACTGCACATGGCATAGCACTGTGTCTTGATGAGAGCACAGAAGGTTCTACAGGCTGTAAAATCAACTCTGAAGTACTTCCTCATCTTGCAATCTTAAAGGGAAATTGTCGAATGCGATTACTTCCAAGTGAATTCAAACACATCTACATACAAACCATGTAGTTCCTATTAAAGAGTAAATTTTCAGACACATCACCAACTTGTACAGTTGTAGTTGAAGAAGTTCTGGAATTCATGCCAAAACTGTTCAAGACGTTCACACATCAAATGTAATCAGTGATAATGGAAACAACGATATCCATTTACCAGGTAAATCGTAAATCGTAAATCGTTAAGTAGAAGAAAATAGAGATGATAAAATCATCTTTTTTTTTTGCACAAAATTATCATTGTACAGTAACTACAATGTACAATGTGCAATGACCCCTCCCTTAAATAATGTTAACATTTTATTATTTTGTTTATTCTTCTATTATCATCATTATTATTACTATTTTTTCCCCTTTTTGTTTAGTTTATGTCAAAACACATAACTTTCTTGAATATTGATCTGCAAGCACAAGGGAAACTTGTGAAACCTTGACATTTTCATTCATGTCTCAAATGATTAACGAGTCAAATACAAGTTTCACTTCTGGGTGACCAATGAACGTGCTGCATACAGGTAAGCATGTGAGGACATGTACATGTACAATGTACAATGTACATGTACACTGCAATGTACTATGTACATTCCTACACCTGTACCTAATAGTATGTTTAATATACTGCACAATGTTAAAGTTGGCCTTAAACACCTCACTGTTCCCTTGCATTATTTTCAGCTGATTTTATTAAATTGAAGTCATGATACAGATGTATACAAATATGGTGAAAATTTTAAGAAAAGTTTGGAATTGCTGGGTTGGACAAGTAAGTTTGTAATGATGTTATACTAAAGTACAACGTTTGTACTTAAGAGATTTGGTACGGTACTGATGATTATTGATTTTGAACAGGCAAGATTCTCCTGGTCATTCTCATACTGTACAGTAGGTTTACACTGTATACTGTCAAACTCAAGCAGTCAGTTCTGAAGGTGACAAACTTTGCAAAGTATGTGCATATATGTTTCCAAAATTTGGGAAAGTGATGGGTACTACAACTAATGAAATAAAAAAAAAAATGCATATTACACTAAATGTTTGTAACAGATAACTGCATTGATAAACCAACTCTTATGATTGTTATATTATAAATGTATTTGCCCATGACATATTTATCAGAATGGTAATCCCGTAATGATTTATCATTACATACACTTGTAACATTCATAAAAAAAGAAAAATCTCATGTCCACAGATAAATTGTCGCTGGTAAAACATCAGAACACTGATAAATGAGGGGAAAAATGTTTGCTCTCAATAGGATGTACTTGTAATGTTAAAAATATTTTCATTTCAGCTTAAAAAGTCAGAAAAAAAAGGAAGTTTGGTCTGAAACTGCCATAACTAAAATATTTTGACATCATCGCTACAGGACAGAAACAAAGTCAGGTGCAGAACAAACATACGCTGTACTGTACATGTACAATAGCCTAGGTACATGTACGAATATTTTGTGGAGCATTACTGGTATAGTGCATGGTATTGGTAAACTAAGTATTTGAGTTTCTTGAGGATGGTAAAACTAAAGATTATAATTTAGAACATCACATCAAAATAGAGAGTGACACCTCACAATCTGTTTTTGTGCCTCAATGTTATTAGATAATTTCTTTTATTTATTTATTCATTTTTTTTTTCCTTCTTCTTCTTTGGTTCAGACATTAATTTGCAAGCTGAAGTGGGCTGGCAATTTTCCCAGCACCAGATACTGCAGTTAATAAAATTTCTGTTTGCGATATTATAAGATGACAATATCTGATAGCTGCAATACATTGCTGCCACAGCATACACTGTACATTTGTGTTAATGGAAAAGTAGTAGAAGTTGGAGTAGTAAAGGTACATTGTATGTAACAGAAGTACAGATAAAGTGGTTAACATGGGTCATTCATAAGATAAAGAAAAGTGTAGATTTGATGGACATCTCAACATTAATAGCACAATTTTAATTTTTATACATTGTAGATTGTGATCAGCTTAAATCTATTCTAGACTATTACTTTCACTTTCCTTATGTTTATAAATTATATGACAAAACATTGCAGGTACCGTTATCTGCATTAAGGGTTGAGGCGGTTCTTGCTGCTGTCAAACCAGCACCTTCATTCCTTCTTCTGGTGCAGCAAAGCTACAGTATTTTAGACCGTACAGGGAATAATTTTCGAACTCAAATTTGATTAGCAATTTCAGCTGATGAACAATATTTCACATGGTATTCTGTACACTTCTATGGAAGAAAACTGCTATACAAAAGTTATTTTGTGTAGCAGTGGTGTAAAAATCAATGCATAGCAAATTGCGATGCGATACCAGGAAAATTATTCCCTGCCGTATAAACTGTATCCTTCTTATCAACCAGGACAGTTAATAATCCTTGTCTGCTATCATTATCATTATTCTCTGCTATTAGAACAGACACTCACACTGCCGAAGAAAGGTGTGTCATTCTGAGCTTTTATTGACATTACATGTGCTCTCCTTAGCAAGTAAAATGAAGTCCTCATAAAAACATATTTCAATCATCAAGTTCTTAGTGATTATTGGACCTCGGTGGGTCCTGCAGATCTATGTCAAGTGCTTGCATAATTTCAAAACATTTTAAAGGAATAGGTTGGCTTGACCAATCTTCAATAATATTCCTTGACTACAATGTATCTCTGACTTACCCCTCTCAGTGGCATTTCCAGGTTGATGTCTTCTGCCTCCTTGCACAGCCTGGCGAAGGGGCAGTGTATCTTGACGTAGGTGTGCTCCCCTACCACTTCCTCCTGCACCTCCAGCCGTTCCTTGGTTACCAGGGCCAGCTGGAATCGCTCCCGAAGCATCTTGTCCTTACCATACTCCTCGACATCTTTCATCGTCTCCAGCGAGTTGACGTCCACGTTCTTGTACACCAGGACATAGTCTATGCGCTTGGGTACAATGGGAGGCTCTCGCGGTGACTTGCGACTCCGCTTCCTCTTCTTTTTCTTCTTTTTCGTGCCATTCAATTCAAGCGGTGCCAACGTGAGAGCTTTGCCTCCGTATGTCTCATCGTAGATAGGTTCTTGTTCCATGGTTCAGTAGTCCTGAGATATCATAAAGATAAAGTAACAGAGTGGAAGGGCATGTAAAAGTATGTGATGATGGAGAGACGAGGATGCTGTCTTCTGCCAATGGAATGAAGTATCAATGCTATAATGCAGCAATCACGGGCTGTTCAATCAGCGCACAGCTCGATTTCATGGTACACAGTACCAGGAGAATTCATCAGTAGGCAATCAAGGACATATGTCAAACCCTTGTACAAGTACAGTATCACAGGGTGTTCTCTTGTTGGCAGAGACAGATGTACTATTAAGCATTTGTTTGTTTGTTTGTGTGTTTGTTTATGTGGTAATATGAGCAGCTGAGGTCTCAGCACAAAGAATTCTCATACAGCTGAACAGTGTACGATGTTCAGACATGATATTGTTTTCCAGGAGCTGGTCTGTCAGAGCACTGAATTACTAGAAGTACGGTCTACTTGGATTTTATACAAACCTTCATAAAGCCAAAGGCCAAAAAGGGTCATTATTAATTAAGCAATCCGACGATGCATGCTGCATGTTGCATGTTTTTGAAAACTCTGGATCTTGAGACAAATCACCTTCACACACTAATCACCTACACTCTTTTGTATTTCTTTGAGTTTGACCACAGTGGCTCCACACTGTCTCCTGATTTTTTTTTTTTTTTTCAAATTCAAATTTTGTTTGTTAACTTTTCAAGTAATATCACTGACAACAAATGCCAGCAAAATTACAATACATGTTCAGGGAATAATTTTCCTGGTATCGCATTGCAGTTTGCTATGCATTTTTACACCACTGCTACACAAACTAACTTTTGTGTAGCAGTTTTATTCCATAGACGTGTACAGGATACCATTCGAAATATTGTTCATCAGCTGAGATTGCTAATCAAATATGAGTCTGAAAATTATTCCCTGATGTTCCTTCTTGGTGGAAGTAACAAATATGCTGTACACTACAAACAACAATATTATCAATGAGGGTCTACATTTAAATATCTTACAAAACGAACAACAAATTCATTAGACTCTAGAATTCTACTATTGCTTGAAGCGTCTCCAGTATCATGACAAGAACATGTGGGCCTACGGTGTTCATGTAGGCCCTACTAGAGTCTAGTAAGGAAAGAGTGCACTTTGAAGTTTGATGGGACCTGTGTAGCTGCTAGTGTAAGTGTAACTTTCTATTCTGAATAGAATTCTAGCCAGGACTAAACTTCTTTAACACGAGTTCTGCATGGATGCCAACCTGAAATAAAGCTACCATCCTGAGTTACTCTCTGTAAAGTTGCACAAGTCACAGCACTTGCACTTTGCACTCACACTCACACAGGTCAACAACTGCACAGTTTGCTGACTCTTTCTTCCAATATAGACCCTATAATCATATCAGATATGGTCACGTTAGAAGAGAACACCAGTAGATTGAAACGCAATGCATTGCATAGAGTTCTAAGTTAAACTCTAGGCATGCCAAGTTGTCCAAGTATTATAGTATTAACTGTTAGTGTTAGATCTAGACCCGCTCTATTGCACTTTGCCGATTCAAAATTCTGATACATTCTGAGGCAATCATGGGTTTTATCAGGGGGTTAAATTCTGATTCAAGGAAGCGCTCTCCAGCATCACCTCCATTGGGGCATTGTGTTTAGCTGCATTATCAGACGCAACGTAGATTCTATCACACAGTATCAGACATCTAGACTGTCTAACATTAACAGTCATTAGACATCACAGCCGCAGCCCAGGCCAAGAACAGCCCAGAGCCAGGGTAGGGAGGCACAGCAGCAGGCGTGTTCATGTCTCGAGCTCTGTGACTGTGCCAACTGAAATGCAATTGCAAAGAAAGCAAGCGAGAAGAACCAGCGTCGGCTATTTAACGTTACAAGGCCCTAGCATCTGTGACTGTGCAACACGTTAGGCCTACCATCGGCGTTATCCACAGCACAACTAAATTTAGAGGTTTGTTCATAACCATAGAACCATCTGTTACTAATCAAGGCATAGAAATCTAATCAGTTTAACAAGTGGGAGAAGAGTCTTGGGTCACGTCCGTCACGTCTGTGTATTGCTGCGACAGTCTGTGAATATTTCTATTAACGTTGAATAACTAACGACTAATAAATACGTCGTGACTAGTGAGACTTCTGATCTCACTGCTGAGCAAATTGCTGAGTGTGATTTGACTTCTCACACATCGTACATTGTACTAACACGAAAATTTACTACACATGTACCGGTACTAAGATTCGTAGTCAACATCGCACAACATCCCCGGTCTTTGACCGAAAGATCGGTCTGTATCTGTCCGTCGGGGAATGTTCCGCGGAGACTACGTCTGGCTTCACGGATCCCCTCCGTATACAGACCGAAGTCTATGATGCCAGCTCCTGTGTGGCAGTAGCGCACAGATCAAACGTTACGATTAACCAAATTTCAGGCAGCTATTTTACATTCAAACAAGTTTGACATGACATGACACATTATGCAGCAATATTTGGGGTTAATTTCTCACATTGTGCAATCGAAATACTCACAGTTACTCGGTTATAACGCAGAAATTTTATCGATATCGCAACATCGCCGTTCGCAAGCAGTAAGTCGCCATTTTTAATCTGTAAGCCATTGAAAGCCAATCACATGCGAGGTACGTGTTTTAGTAAAACAAACACGTAGAAGCTACCTCGCATGTGATTGGCTAAGAGATTCATAGTGCGTGTTTCTGCAGTTTGAACGTGACGACGCGACAGGCTGTGTTTTACGTTGAAAATTCTACTAAAATATTGGATTATTCATTAATCTGGTGAGTGTAGTCTATTCTTGAATAGTTGATTTAACTATTCAAGCTTAAATTTGCCGACCTAGGGCCGTGAATTAGACGCAATCGAGAAGGGTGAGGTACCTCACCCAATTTTCCATAGAGACAGTGGTTAAGAACATCCACACAGCAATGGGTACTACAACCTTCCGTCTGTCTACGGAGGACAGCGTTAATGGCAAAATATAAAAGAGTCCTCCGGACAGACGGATCTTTCTGTCTACCCCGGTCTATATTGGCATTGCAACGGACTAACGATGGTCAGAAGTCTAGACAGAATCTACGTACAACAATGAATGTACGCTAACAATTAGATCTCAAAATTGCCAATTGCTACTCCCCTGTACCTTATATATAGTTATTTCTTCACATTCCTTTAATCTGGTACTCACTTGTGAAGTGCCGAAGAAGTGCTTTGAAATCTGATCTCGATGCTCATTTATCACCGCTAGCTCATAACAACCACTCACAGCTCAGTCACAGCTAGCAGGCTGCCATTTTGATGGACGGGCAATCAATTACGCATGCGCAGAAGCTCCATGATGTCATTGGCAACCACAGTTGCTAAGGCGTGGAGAGAATGCGTAGCAGCCGATACGACGGTGTCCCACGCTTGTGTCGCCGTGAATCCCACCGATCCCACGAACGCATCATCTTTAAAAATCCTGTCGTTAGTTGGTACATAAAACTGCAAAATTTCTGTTTCTTGCAAATAGATACAAATCCTGACTTCGAAACAGAGTGAAAATGAATTCAAGTTTGCTACTAGTGTGCTTACTAATTGCACTGATATCCACGTCCCTACTGAAGTACCCGCACTTCCACCTATGTTCTTCGTTACGAATGCTCACTGTACGGAGCGTATGCCGCCAGACGTGAAGTCATTATTATAATGTGTACCAATATATTTTTGTTCAAAGTTTGCTCAATTTCTATAATACGACGTAAAACGGCTGTTAAATTTACGTCGTGTATTATACGTCATAAACACAGTATCAAAATTGTAAGACTGTGTAGGTTGATGGTAATGATAATTATTCTACTAATGATACCTAAAATGACAATACTGACAATAATCAATCATCATACTGTAAAAAAGTGATTATGATACTCATTTTCATATTTTGGAATAAAACAAAATATCCACTAGTACATAGCACCTGTCTAGTGATTACTTCAGGTGATTATCCGCATTTTTTTCTCACTATTTAAGAATGTTGGCATATTATAACTCCATGGTACAGGGAATATTAGACTACGCCACTTTTTACGGAGACATTTTACATTAGAATCAAGAAATTGTCATTACCAGACATGAAAGAAGAAAGGAATGTAGGCCCTAGGCCTTATTTAACTGCGTAATTGACTCACCATAGCATTAAAGCAAAATGGATGAGATGTTAAATAACAAACATTGCATCGAAAACTTTCCTGCTGGTTTCAACTCAAAGATTAGGCCCCTATACATATCATTTACGAACGAAACTTCGTTTCAACTATAGGCCTACTCATGTAGATTTTCCCCTCAATCTTTAAATTGTCTTAATAAATATCCTTGCATCATGTTTCATTCGATGATACCTGGTTTTATTCTGGGATCTATACGATTGAACAGACTTGCTTTTACGCAATCATAGGCCCTGTAGGGGCCCTATATCATAATATATTATACATAATATATTATTTCTTTTTTTTTAAATGTAGTCTATTATAGACCTAATATGTAAACAGACCATTGTTTATGTTTTTCGAGACAGTGATATAAACTCGGGTGGAGATTTTAATTAAGTTATTTTTTTGTATCTCTTATGATTATAGTGCATTTTGTAAGACTTTCTTTTTAGAAATGTAAAAACAAATTGCAAAATGAAATCAATATAAGTAGCCCTTTGTTTCATGATAAGCACTTCAAGAGGGATATAGGTATATATTTTATATACCCATCACAGTTTACAAAATCAGAATGAATAAACTGACTATTCAGTATTATGACCACCCCCATAAAATGCAATAAAAAGTCATGAGGATGCGCGTACCAAAGTTGACGGCGCAAAAATCTGTGAAACAACGGAAGTTTGAAGATAATGGGTGCTTACTTTAAACCATTAAGCTCTCTCACCAGTCACTAGATCCTACGCGGATTTCCTTTAAGGTGTTTGAAAGTCTATTAAAAGCGTAGAATGTATTTTCTTTGCACGCATTTGGTGATCTCAATGGCCTGCGAAAACAGCAGTTTCCCCATCTATTCACCTTTTCAACCATTATTGACGATTTACAGACATAATAATATAGAAGAATTAAAGAGACGGTATATGCAGCTCTGGTTGAAAGGGCGATGCAGGCTTCAACTTTTGAGAGATGGTTACAACCAGCTTTTATATGAAATATTAAAGGGGCAAACGATTCTTAGAGGAATATAAAAGTTAATTCGATTAAAATCGGTTCTGGAATGTCCGAGATATCAACATGTTCTATAAAACACATGCGTGTGTACCATTCGTTTAATTACCATAGGCCTGTATGAAAAAAAAATGTTCCTTTTGAATACAGGGTTACTGATAGGACGTATATAATTATATAATGTAGGCCTATAACATTATTTGACTGGAACCTCCATCATTCGACATGCAAGAGCCATATGCACGCACCCTCTCCCCCCATGGACCCCTCCCTATTTTTTTTCTCGGAAAGGGGACGTTGAAGACGTGCCGGCTTTCAAATATTTTGTCTTCGTAATAACAATGATAGGTCTAACACTAGAGAAAATTGAAAAAGATGAAGAGGATGGACGAGAAGAAAGACAATCAAAATTAGGAAAAACTAATTCCAAACCAATCCCTTTTTGTATTCCATGTAGTTTGCCTTCTTCTACGATAGATACCTATACGCCTTTTATATATTCGTAAAAGAAGGCAAGCAAATTAAAAAAAAATGCTGATTAGATGATGGTCACATCATTCATTACATAGGCCTACTGGCCATTCCAAAATGTCCAAGTATTTGCATTACCATGCATGCTTATAAATTCAAAGTATGGATTCTGAGGCAGAATCTCACAGCCGTGCTTCGGCATATATACATTAGCAAGAAATGTGGAAAAACAAACAGTATCAGGCAATGATTTTTTTTTTATTTTATTTAACAAACCATTGTTGAACGCAACAGACAACAAAAACATGCACAAACATTGTAAATGTCTGTTGATATGTATAAGAAACAAAGGATTTTGAGAAAAGTGTGAGGGTGGGGTTCATCTTATCAATTGTCAATGCAATGGAGCAGAATGACTGAAACCCAAAGCAGCATTCAGCAGTCCGAAAATGAAAGTATATGTGGTATCCACATCATGCCACGCATTTTGGCCGGAATTCACGAAGGTGGTACATTATTCAAACCGTGGTTTAAACCACGGACAATTTCTATGGAGCGCCAAGTGTCGCATGGCCTATTTTGTTACGAAATCAGTCATGTCATTGACGAAAAACTCAATGTTCATTTCGATAACGAAATGATCATTTCGTCGACGAAATGTTGTAATTTCGTTACGAAATGATAATTTCGTCGACGAAATGACTGATTTCGTAACGAAATAGACTGGCGACACTTGGCACTCCATAGAAATTATCCATGGTTTAAACCATGATTTCAATATTGTACTACCATTGTGAATTCGGGCCTTTGTGATCGAAGTGATGGGACTTCACCCCTCCCACTTTGATTCTATTATTGCAAATGCCCACTCTACAGCTCCTATGCTTGAGTTTGAATCATCGCCCACCAAAATTAAGCAGTGCCTTTCTCTCGCTCAACTTTGATTTTGTCATTATGTGTTCATGATAAGGCAAAGATTGCACGAGAGAGTATGAACCTATTCGTAAATGATAATGTTGTGTATTTCGATGCATATAAGATAGAATGTATATTGTTTTCTCTTCTTTCACGCTATGTTTTGTTCACTGACAATCTCTGTTGAAAATGATAATGAAATGAAATTAAAATGAAACTAGAGAAGCACTCTGAGAGCGCGGACCTCCGCCAAGCATGCAGCCCATTTCCACCCACACTGATCTTGTTCTTCCATGTATAGAGATCAGGTGCTGAAAGCCGCCCGATTTCCCAACTAATAGAAGCCTTTGTTACGTCATAAACCCTCAGCCTGCACAGCGCGCCTCGCCCTGAATAGAGCACGCACTTTAGTGCGCGCATACAAACCTCAAATACGCGCAGCCTGAACTCCCAAGTTCATTGACCCTACTTGCCAAAATATCAAAAATCCTTCATAAATTCCAAAAAAATTCACGGATCACTATACCAAAAGTTAATCGTTTGTTACTTGTGTCATTCTCAACCTTTCCTGCAAGTTTCATTCCAATCCGTTCACTACTTTCTGAGTTATTTTGCACACGGACAAACGAACTACCGGTACTGTAACCAACGAACTAACTGACGAACAAACCAACGGTAACGAAAACATAACCTCCTCCCTTGGCGGAGGTAACAAACCAACTACATGTACATGTATAACGAAAACATAACCCCCCCCCCCCCCTTGGCGGAGGTAATGAAATGAAATGAAATGAAATGAAATGAAATGAAATAACCTATTATAGGCCATGAAAGCTCCTGTTTACCTTTGGGAGCAGTGATTTCAGAAATATTCAAGATATCACATTTCATACGTGAATAGTTGTGTCACAAAACATCCTACCATATAAAATTTTCGCAATAAAGCCTGCAATATAAGGATATATCATTTTTTCTCAATAAACCTTAACTCTAGATAGTTTAGTCTGGAAACATCCTTGTTAATAACTATTGTTCAGATTTTGCGTATTTAACAACATTTAAATGAATATCAATTAACATCAGTTTATAAATGAATGGATTCTTGTGTTTCTATCCCCGCGTGACTCACATTTTAGAACTATATAAATCACAAATGCTGGGTTTTTGTTTCATCTGCAAATGGTAAAAATTTGCCTTTAAGGTTCTTTGAGGCAGGCTCTGGACTTCAGTCGCAAGGGACATCGCACTTCTCAAAACCCTTGTTGATGTGCGCCGCGCGAATATAGTCTCCAGTTTGTTAGGGGGTCCAGATTGGAGAATCTCCTGTTAGGGTTGCAATGAAATATCTGTAAGTCTAATATCCACGTCCCCGCTCCTGTTTCCCGTATTGTTTCCCGTATCTCTCATGAATGTTGTGTAATGCTCACGCTTTTTAAATATGCCTTACTGTTTCCAATGCTGTCTGTTTTTGTTATCTGTTTTTTGCGAAAGTGCTGAGTAACAACAACAACAACAACAACAACAACAACAACAACAACAACAACAACAGCATCCCGTGGAAGGAAGTTTGGGCGCTGCTAACACTTTTATACGAGCCTTAGATAACATATAGACCTATATTACTGGTATTCTCTTTAACAATATTGTATAGGCCTATTGTTAATGTTATTTTGTTGGACTTGATGAATTCATCATATGACCCTGATGGAAACATAGACACACAAACTGCACACAAGAACATGAGCAGACCATACTAGATTAATATCACAACAATCATTATTGTAACGAGTGATACACCCTGTATTTCAAAATGGTCTTAAGAATACAGCCGGTCAAAAGCTCTAATTATGAGTCTAGTACTCCAACTACTAGTATATTGTGCTCTTTACATTTCCCTATAACGTACATACGGCGTGTAAAAAGTGTGCAGCCAAAAAAAAAAAAAAACAACCCCCCAAAAAACAAACAAACAAACAAACAAACAAACCAAACAAATAAAAAACATAACTGCACTCCATATCTGACGTCATAATGTGGCATATGGGCCTATGATACTGAGTAATCAGATACGCACTCAGTCAGTTACAACCCTGCCCTCAATCACACAATTTCTATAATGACCTGTTAATGCGAGGTGCAGATGCGTAACAAGCAAAACTGCGATACAAAACTAGATTCATTGAGCATGTAAGATTCATTGTGTTTGGACCATTCAGAAATGCTCACCGGAACATTCATTATTGGTGTTCAGTGTATATTTGAAACATTTCCTCAGGTATCTTATTGGCTTTAGAGCAAGTTCTACATGATTATTGCCGATTGGTAAGACCCTATACCTCTTAAAGTGAGTGAAAATACATTATCAGTTTCAGATTCGGTTTTATAGTTTGATTTATATATTTCTGCATTTCTGTATTTCTGCAGATACATAGAGGAAGGAAAAAAAAAAACCAGGATTCTGCCATCTAATGCTGTGTTTACACCATGTTCCCGGCGGCCACGGCAGTCACTGTTCAGGTCACCGTGGACAACGGGATAGACGTGAGACAACGTTGGGGCAGGCGCGCCGGAAGCAGTTTTGGATTGGGGGGGGGGGGGGGGGGGCAAACATTGGAGGGGGCTTAAGATTAGACCATGCATATGTTACACAATATACACATACACACACACACACACACACACACACACACACGCACACGCACACACACACACACACGCACATATTATATGTATATATATATATATATATTATATATGTAAAGTGGCGTACGGTGGGTCGAAACATGGGGGGAACCATAAAGTAATTTTGACGGTCTGTATGCTTGTGCGTGTGTGCGTGAGTAATAATGGGACTACAATACATTACGGAATGTGATACATTCAACAACGCAGTCATTGAGGAACATTGTAAGTTTTCCTTACATGGATTATGGAATGACGGTGTGAAACGATCGACAAATTATATACTGTCAGCAACATAAGGTGAATGGCATAACAATAAAATGCGAGCGAGCGAAGCGAGCGAGCTTGAAAATTTTGATATTCTACAGTTCTAAAACTGGAGGTTTTTTATTGTAGCTACATATTTCGCTTTGAAATAAATGGGGGCGCATGGGGCGCAACTGCTGGCAATTATTGGCAGCAACATTAGGAGAATGGCATAACGATTCAATGCGAGCGAGCGAAGCGAGCAAGCTTGAAAATTTTGACATTCTACAGTCCCAAAACTGGGGTTTGTAGCTTTATCTTTCACTTTGGAAATTAATGGGGCGGCGCATCGGGCGCAACTGCTGGCAATTACTGGCAGCAACATTAGGAGAATGGCATAACGATTCAATGCGAGCGAGCAAAGCGAGCGAGCTTGAAAATTTTGACATTTTACAGTCCCAAAACTCCCGTTTGTAGCTATATTTATCTTTCGCTTTGTAAATTAAGGGGTGGGGGCATCGGGCGCAACTACTGGCAATTACTGTCAGCAACATTAGGAGAATGGCATAACGATTCAACGCGAGCTAGCGAAGCGAGCGAGCTTGAAAATTTTGACATTCTAGAGTCCAACAACTGCCGTCGTAGCTATGTATTTCGCTTTAGAAATTAAGGGAGGGGCGCACCGGGCTCAACTGCTGGATGCGAGTGAGCGAAGCGAGCGAGCTTGAAAATTTTGACATTTTACAGTCCAAAAGCTGCCGTTTGTAGCCATATTTTTTCCCTTTTATTCATATATATATACATATTTATTGTATTTTCTTTGTTTATTCATTTATTTTTATCATTATTATCATTTTTTTTTTTTTTTTGGGGGGGGGCTTTTTGGGGGGGCAAAAATGCGTTTTGCCCCCCCACTTTTTGGATTGGGGGGGCGGCCGCCCCCCCTGCCCCCCCCCCCCCCCCCCCCCACTTCCGGCGCCTATGCGTTGGGGGCCGGGATGGACAAACGTGACAAACCATCATTGCCGTGGATGCCGTAGCCATATTTTTAAACAGTCAAAAAAATTGGCACGGCAGTCCCGGTGCTAATGAGGAACATTATGCTGTAATAAAACGGGATGATGCAACAAGACACGACGGAACGTGATAGGCCTTATAACAAAATTTATAGGTAGTTCCAGGGGCGTCACCAGCTTTTTTTCAAGGGGGGTGCGTTTTGACAGTAAATGTACACTGTGAGTTTCTTTTTTATTTGATTTATTGGCTCCTGTGTCATCATGTACATTTGCACATACTCTATACATTGTACATAATACATGTGATTGTATACATACACGAATCTTTCGCTATGAAGGACTTTACGGGGGTACATTGTGACGGTGTGAGATCCTCGGCGATGATCTATTCCGCTCCTTCAGTGCGGAGGGTGTGGGAGGGGGATTCCCACGGCTGGAACTTTTTGTAAAAACAACAGAGTAAAAGTCGCGCTTATAGAGCACAGTAAAAATAAATATACTATGAAGGACTATTACGGGGGTACATTTTATGTGATGGTGTGGTGTGAGATCCTAGGCGAGGGAGCGAAGCAACCGAGCGGGAGAGGGTGTAGGAGGGGGATACCCCTCCCACGGA